>NW_027285026.1:0-291298 GCF_040894005.1 Engystomops pustulosus | reverse complement strand
GGGGAGCTCCTGGGGTCAGGGATGATGGGAGTGATGGGGAGCTCCTGGGGTCAGTGATGATGGGAGTGATGGTGAGCTCCTGAGGTCTGGGATGATGGGAGTGATGGGGAAGCTCCTGGGCTCAGGGATGATGGGAGTGATGGGGAGCTCCTGGGCTCAGGGATGATGGGAGTGATGGGGAGCTCCTGGGGTCAGGGATGATGGGAGTGATGGGGAGCTCCTGGGGTCAGGATGATGGGAGTGATGGTGAGCTCCTGGGGTCTGGGATGATGGGAGTGATGGGGAGCTCCTGGGGTCAGGGATGATGGGAGTAATGGTGAGCTCCTGGGGTCGGGGATAATGGGAATGATACATTCTGTGTGATAGGAGATTAGATTGTCAGCTCCTGGGGTGACGGCAGTGCCGGGTGTGTACCGTAGCTCCGCCTCCTCTCGGGTCTTCTCGGGCTCCGCTTCCCCCGGGCTCTGGGCCGCGCTGTGGAGCCTCTGCACCGGCTTCTTCCTCCGGGTCGCTGCTCCCGCAGTCTCCGCCATCGGCCGCCGCTTCTTCTCCCTATCACCCGTGGATCACTCGGGTCTCGGTTGCGGGGCCGTCAGGTCCGGTCACACAGTGTCCCGCCCAGTCATTCAATCCTCCAATCATACGTTAATCAGCAATTCAGACCACGCCTCTTGTCCAATCACGATTTTCAGATGAATGAAAAACCCGCCCCCTGCTCGGGAAAACTTTCCATTGACTAGAGGAGGAGCCAAATAAACTTCTGGCCACGCCCACGCATGGACGGCACACGCCTACGGCGCACTTCCCGCTTTCCTTTCCAACTTAAAGCCCCGCCTACATTTTAGGACACGCCCGCTCCTGGATTAGCCAATGACATGCGTGACCCATCCCAATGCCTGATGGGAAATGTAGTGATAGCCATGTGCGGCATGGCGTAGGGTAAATGGGCGGGGTTTGCATGACGTAATGGTCGCTGTTTGGATGGAAAGTTCAGGCGGAAGTTGTTGGCGAAAAAGCAAAGAAGCAGCGATGACCGGAGCGGAGAAGAGGAGGAGGACACCGGGAGCCGGGGGAGGTGAGGAGCGGCCGCCCGACCCGACCCGACCCGACCCGACCCGACCCGACCCGACTACAGCACCAGGGGGACACACAGGACATGGCAGCTCGCTGTGTATGGGGGGTGTAGTCACAGAGGGGTCAGAGCGCCCATGCTGACCCCTGACCTCTGCCGGCTATGATAGAAAGGTGTCAGGACACACAGGACATGGCAGCTCACTGTGTATGGGGGTGTAGTCACAGAGGGGTCAGAGCGCCCATGCTGACCCCTGACCACTGCTGGCTATGATAGAAAGGTGTCAGGACACACAGGACATGGCAGCTCGCTGTGTATGGGGGATGTAGTCACAGAGGGGTCAGAGCACCCATGCTGACCCCTGACCACTGCTGGCTATGATAGAAAGGTGTCAGGACACACAGGACATGGCAGCTCGCTGTGTATGGGGGGTGTAGTCACAGAGAGGTCAGAGCGCCCATGCTGACCCCTGACCACTGCTGGCTATGATAGAAAGGTGTCAGGACACACAGGACATGGCAGCTCGCTGTGTATGGGGGTGTAGTCACAGAGGGGTCAGAGCACCCATGCTGACCCCTGACTACTGCTGGCTATGATAGAAAGGTGTCAGGACACAGGACATGGCAGCTCGCTGTGTATGGAGGGTGTAGTCACAGAGAGGTCAGAGCACCCATGCTGACCCCTGCTGGCTATGATAGAAAGGTGTCAGGACACAGAACATGGCAGCTCGCTGTGTATGGGGGGTGTAGTCACAGAGAGGTCAGAGCGCCCATGCTGACCCCTGACCACTGCTGGCTATGATAGAAAGGTGTCAGGACACACAGGACATGGCAGCTCGCTGTGTATGGGGGGTGTAGTCACAGAGGGGTCAGAGCGCCCATGCTGACCCCTGACCACTGCTGGCTATGATAGAAAGGTGTCAGGACACACAGGACATGGCAGCTCGCTGTGTATGGGGGATGTAGTCACAGAGGGGTCAGAGCGCCCATGCTGACCCCTGACCACTGCTGGCTATGATAGAAAGGTGTCAGGACACACAGGACATGGCAGCTCGCTGTGTATGGGGGGTGTAGTCACAGAGAGGTCAGAGCCCCCATGCTGACCCCTGACCACTGCTGGCTATGATAGAAAGGTGTCAGGACACACAGGACATGGCAGCTCGCTGTGTATGGGGGTGTAGTCACAGAGGGGTCAGAGCGCCCATGCTGACCCCTGACCACTGCTGGCTATGATAGAAAGGTGTCAGGACACACAGGACATGGCAGCTCGCTGTGTATGGGGGGTGTAGTCACAGAGGGGTCAGAGCGCCCATGCTGACCCCTGACCACTGCTGGCTATGATAGAAAGGTGTCAGGACACACAGGACATGGCAGCTCGCTGTGTATGGGGGTGTAGTCACAGAGGGGTCAGAGCGCCCATGCTGACCCCTGACCACTGCTGGCTATGATAGAAAGGTGTCAGGACACACAGGACATGGCAGCTCGCTGTGTATGGGGGGTGTAGTCACAGAGAGGTCAGAGCGCCCATGCTGACCCCTGACCACTGCTGGCTATGATAGAAAGGTGTCAGGACACACAGGACATGGCAGCTCGCTGTGTATGGGGGTGTAGTCACAGAGGGGTCAGAGCACCCATGCTGACCCCTGACTACTGCTGGCTATGATAGAAAGGTGTCAGGACACAGGACATGGCAGCTCGCTGTGTATGGAGGGTGTAGTCACAGAGAGGTCAGAGCACCCATGCTGACCCCTGCTGGCTATGATAGAAAGGTGTCAGGACACAGAACATGGCAGCTCGCTGTGTATGGGGGGTGTAGTCACAGAGAGGTCAGAGCGCCCATGCTGACCCCTGACCACTGCTGGCTATGATAGAAAGGTGTCAGGACACACAGGACATGGCAGCTCGCTGTGTATGGGGGGTGTAGTCACAGAGGGGTCAGAGCGCCCATGCTGACCCCTGACCACTGCTGGCTATGATAGAAAGGTGTCAGGACACACAGGACATGGCAGCTCGCTGTGTATGGGGGATGTAGTCACAGAGGGGTCAGAGCGCCCATGCTGACCCCTGACCACTGCTGGCTATGATAGAAAGGTGTCAGGACACACAGGACATGGCAGCTCGCTGTGTATGGGGGGTGTAGTCACAGAGAGGTCAGAGCCCCCATGCTGACCCCTGACCACTGCTGGCTATGATAGAAAGGTGTCAGGACACACAGGACATGGCAGCTCGCTGTGTATGGGGGTGTAGTCACAGAGGGGTCAGAGCGCCCATGCTGACCCCTGACCACTGCTGGCTATGATAGAAAGGTGTCAGGACACACAGGACATGGCAGCTCGCTGTGTATGGGGGGTGTAGTCACAGAGGGGTCAGAGCGCCCATGCTGACCCCTGACCACTGCTGGCTATGATAGAAAGGTGTCAGGACACACAGGACATGGCAGCTCGCTGTGTATGGGGGTGTAGTCACAGAGGGGTCAGAGCGCCCATGCTGACCCCTGACCACTGCTGGCTATGATAGAAAGGTGTCAGGACACATAGGACATGGCAGCTCGCTGTGTATGGGAGGTGTAGTCACAGAGAGGTCAGAGCGCCCATGCTGACCCCTGACCACTGCTGGCTATGATAGAAAGGTGTCAGGACACACAGGACATGGCAGCTCGCTGTGTATGGGGGTGTAGTCACAGAGAGGTCAGAGCACCCATGCTGACCCCTGACCACTGCTGGCTATGATAGAAAGGTGTCAGGACACACAGGACATGGCAGCTCGCTGTGTATGGGGGGTGTAGTCACAGAGGGGTCAGAGCGCCCATGCTGACCCCTGACCACTGCTGGCTATGATAGAAAGGTGTCAGGACACACAGGACATGGCAGCTCGCTGTGTATGGGGGGTGTAGTCACAGAGGGGTCAGAGCGCCCATGCTGACCACTGCTGGCTATGATAGAAAGGTGTCAGGACACAGGACATGGCAGCTCGCTGTGTATGGGGGGTGTAGTCACAGAGAGGTCAGAGCGCCCATGCTGACCCCTGACCACTGCTGGCTATGATAGAAAGGTGTCAGGACACACAGGACATGGCAGCTCGCTGTGTATGGAGGGTGTAGTCACAGAGGGGTCAGATCACCCATGCTGACCCCTGACCACTGCTGGCTATGATAGAAAGGTGTCAGGACACACAGGACATGGCAGCTCGCTGTGTATGGGGGGCGGTAGTCACAGAGGGGTCAGAACACCCATGCTGACCCCTGACCACTGCTGGCTATGATAGAAAGGTGTCAGGACACAGGACATGACAGCTCGCTGTGTATGGGGGGTGTAGTCACAGAGGGGTCAGAGCACCCATGCTGACCCCTGACCACTGCTGGCTATGATAGAAAGGTGTCAGGACACACAGGACATGGCAGCTCGCTGTGTATGGGGGTGTAGTCACAGAGAGGTCAGAGCGCCCATGCTGACCCCTGACCACTGCTGGCTATGATAGAAAGGTGTCAGGACACACAGGACATGGCAGCTCGCTGTGTATGGGGGGGTGTAGTCACAGAGGGGTCAGAGCGCCCATGCTGACCACTGCTGGCTATGATAGAAAGGTGTCAGGACACACAGGACATGGCAGCTCGCTGTGTATGGGGGGCGGTAGTCACAGAGGGGTCAGAACACCCATGCTGACCCCTGACCACTGCTGGCTATGATAGAAAGGTGTCAGGACACAGGACATGACAGCTCGCTGTGTATGGGGGGTGTAGTCACAGAGGGGTCAGAGCACCCATGCTGACCCCTGACCACTGCTGGCTATGATAGAAAGGTGTCAGGACACACAGGACATGGCAGCTCGCTGTGTATGGGGGTGTAGTCACAGAGGGGTCAGAGCGCCCATGCTGACCCCGGACCACTGCTGGCTATGATAGAAAGGTGTCAGGACACAGGACATGGCAGCTCGCTGTGTATGGGGGGGTGTAGTCACAGAGGGGTCAGAGCGCCCATGCTGACCACTGCTGGCTATGATAGAAAGGTGTCAGGACACACAGGACATGGCAGCTCGCTGTGTATGGGTGTGTAGTCACAGAGGGGTCAGAGCGCCCATGCTGACCACTGCTGGCTATGATAGAAAGGTGTCAGGACACACAGGACATGGCAGCTCGCTGTGTATGGGGGGTGTAGTCACAGAGAGGTCAGAGCACCCATGCTGACCCCTGCTGGCTATGATAGAAAGGTGTCAGGACACAGGACATGGCAGCTCGCTGTGTATGGGGGGTGTAGTCACAGAGGGGTCAGAGCGCCCATGCTGACCCCTGACCACTGCTGGCTATGATAGAAAGGTGTCAGGACACAGGACATGGCAGCTCGCTGTGTATGGGGGGTGTAGTCACAGAGAGGTCAGAGCGCCCATGCTGACCCCTGACCACTGCTGGCTATGATAGAAAGGTGTCAGGACACACAGGACATGGCAGCTCGCTGTGTATGGGGGGGTGTAGTCACAGAGGGGTCAGAGCGCCCATGCTGACCACTGCTGGCTATGATAGAAAGGTGTCAGGACACACAGGACATGGCAGCTCGCTGTGTATGGGTGTGTAGTCACAGAGGGGTCAGAGCGCCCATGCTGACCACTGCTGGCTATGATAGAAAGGTGTCAGGACACACAGGACATGGCAGCTCGCTGTGTATGGGGGGTGTAGTCACAGAGAGGTCAGAGCACCCATGCTGACCCCTGCTGGCTATGATAGAAAGGTGTCAGGACACACAGGACATGGCAGCTCGCTGTGTATGGGGGGTGTAGTCACAGAGGGGTCAGAGCGCCCATGCTGACCCCTGACCACTGCTGGCTATGATAGAAAGGTGTCAGGACACAGGACATGGCAGCTCGCTGTGTATGGGGGGTGTAGTCACAGAGAGGTCAGAGCGCCCATGCTGACCCCTGACCACTGCTGGCTATGATAGAAAGGTGTCAGGACACACAGGGCATGGCAGCTCGCTGTGTATGGGGGTGTAGTCACAGAGGGGTCAGAGCACCCATGCTGACCCCTGACCACTGCTGGCTATGATAGAAAGGTGTCAGGACACAGGACATGGCAGCTCGCTGTGTATGGGGGGTGTAGTCACAGAGGGGTGAGAGCTCCCATGCTGACCCCTGACCACTGCTGGCTATGATAGAAAGGTGTCAGGACACAGGACATGGCAGCTCGCTGTGTATGGGGGGTGTAGTCACAGAGGGGTCAGAGCGCCCATGCTGACCCCTGACCACTGCTGGCTATGATAGAAAGGTGTCAGGACACAGGACATGGCAGATCGCTGTGTATGGGGGTGTAGTCACAGAGGGGGCAGAGCACCCATGCTGACCCCTGACCACTGCTGGCTATGATAGAAAGGTGTCAGGACACACAGGACATGGCAGCTCGCTGTGTATGGGGGGGTGTAGTCACAGAGAGGTCAGAGCACCCATGCTGACCCCTGACCACTGCTGGCTATGATAGAAAGGTGTCAGGACACAGGACATGGCAGCTCGCTGTGTATGGGGGGTGTAGTCACAGAGAGGTCAGAGCGCCCATGCTGACCCCTGACCACTGCTGGCTATGATAGAAAGGTGTCAGGACACAGGACATGGCAGCTCCCTGTGTATGGGGGGTGTAGTCACACAGGGGTCAGAGCGCCCATGCTGACCCCTGACCACTGCTGGCTATGATAGAAAGGTGTCAGGACACACAGGTCATGGCAGCTCCCTGTGTATGGGGGGGTGTAGTCACAGAGGGGTCAGAGCACCCATGCTGACCCCTGACCACTGCTGGCTATGATAGAAAGGTGTCAGGACACACAGGACATGGCAGCTCGCTGTGTATGGGGGGTGTAGTCACAGAGGGGTCAGAGCACCCATGCTGACCCCTGACCACTGCCGGCTATGATAGAAAGGTGTCAGGACACAGGACATGGCAGCTCGCTGTGTATGGGGGTGTAGTCACAGAGGGGTCAGAGCGCCCATGCTGACCCCTGACCACTCCTGGCTATGATAGAAAGGTGTCAGGTCACACAGGATATGGCAGGTCGCTGTGTATGGGGGTGTAGTCACAGAAGGGTCAGAGCGCCCATGCTGACCCCTGACCACTGCTGGCTATGATAGAAAGGTGTCAGGACACAGGACATGGCAGCTCGCTGTGTATGGGGGAGTGTAGTCACAGAGAGGTCAGAGCGCCCATGCTGACCCCTGACCACTGCTGGCTATGATAGAAAGGTGTCAGGACACACAGGACATGGCAGCTCGCTGTGTATGGGGGGTGTAGTCACAGAGGGGTCAGAGCGCCCATGCTGACCCCTGACCACTGCTGGCTATGATAGAAAGGTGTCAGGACACACAGGACATGGCAGCTCGCTGTGTATGGGGGTGTAGTCACAGAGGGGTCAGAGCACCCATGCTGACCCCTGACCACTGCTGGCTATGATAGAAAGGTGTCAGGATACACAGGACATGGCAGCTCGCTGTGTATGGGGGTGTAGTCACAGAGGGGTCAGAGCGCCCATGCTGACCCCTGACCACTGCTGGCTATGATAGAAAGGTGTCAGGACACAGGACATGGCAGCTCGCTGTGTATGGTGGGTGTAGTCACAGAGGGGTCAGAGCGCCCATGCTGACCCCTGACCACTGCTGGCTATGATAGAAAGGTGTCAGGACACACAGGACATGGCAGCTCGCTGTGTATCGGGGGTGTAGTCACAGAGGGGTCAGAACACCCATGCTGACCCCTGACCACTGCTGGCTATGATAGAAAGGTGTCAGGACACAGGACATGGCAGCTCGCTGTGTATGGGGGGTGTAGTCACAGAGGGGTGAGAGCTCCCATGCTGACCCCTGACCACTGCTGGCTATGATAGAAAGGTGTCAGGACACAGGACATGGCAGCTCGCTGTGTATGGGGGGTGTAGTCACAGAGGGGTCAGAGCGCCCATGCTGACCCCTGACCACTGCTGGCTATGATAGAAAGGTGTCAGGACACAGGACATGGCAGATCGCTGTGTATGGGGGTGTAGTCACAGAGGGGTCAGAGCACCCATGCTGACCACTGCTGGCTATGATAGAAAGGTGTCAGGACACAGGACATGGCAGCTCGCTGTGTATGGGGGGATGTAGTCACAGAGGGGTCAGAGCACCCATGCTGACCCCTGACCACTGCTGGCTATGATAGAAAGGTGTCAGGACACACAGGACATGGCAGCTCGCTGTGTATGGGGGGGTGTAGTCACAGAGAGGTCAGAGCACCCATGCTGACCCCTGACCACTGCTGGCTATGATAGAAAGGTGTCAGGACACAGGACATGGCAGCTCGCTGTGTATGGGGGGTGTAGTCACAGAGAGGTCAGAGCGCCCATGCTGACCCCTGACCACTGCTGGCTATGATAGAAAGGTGTCAGGACACAGGACATGGCAGCTCCCTGTGTATGGGGGGTGTAGTCACAGAGGGGTCAGAGCGCCCATGCTGACCCCTGACCACTGCTGGCTATGATAGAAAGGTGTCAGGACACACAGGTCATGGCAGCTCCCTGTGTATGGGGGGGTGTAGTCACAGAGGGGTCAGAGCACCCATGCTGACCCCTGACCACTGCTGGCTATGATAGAAAGGTGTCAGGACACACAGGACATGGCAGCTCGCTGTGTATGGGGGGTGTAGTCACAGAGGGGTCAGAGCACCCATGCTGACCCCTGACCACTGCTGGCTATGATAGAAAGGTGTCAGGACACAGGACATGGCAGCTCGCTGTGTATGGGGGGTGTAGACACAGAGGGGTCAGAGCGCCCATGCTGACCCCTGACCACTGCTGGCTATGATAGAAAGGTGTCAGGACACACAGGACATGGCAGCTCACTGTGTATGGGGGTGTAGTCACAGAGAGGTCAGAGCGCCCATGCTGACCCCTGACCACTGCTGGCTATGATAGAAAGGTGTCAGGACACACAGGACATGGCAGCTCGCTGTGTATGGGGGGTGTAGTCACAGAGGGGTCAGAGCACCCATGCTGACCCCTGACCACTGCTGGCTATGATAGAAAGGTGTCAGGATACACAGGACATGGCAGCTCGCTGTGTATGGGGGATGTAGTCACAGAGGGGTCAGAGCACACATGCTGACCCCTGACCACTGCTGGCTATGATAGAAAGGTGTCAGGACACAGGACATGGCAGCTCGCTGTGTATGGTGGGTGTAGTCACAGAGGGGTCAGAGCGCCCATGCTGACCCCTGACCACTGCTGGCTATGATAGAAAGGTGTCAGGACACACAGGACATGGCAGCTCGCTGTGTATGGGGGGTGTAGTCACAGAGGGGTCAGAGCACCCATGCTGACCCCTGACCACTGCTGGCTATGATAGAAAGGTGTCAGGACACACAGGACATGGCAGCTCGCTGTGTATGGGGGGTGTAGTCACAGAGAGGTCAGAGCGCCCATGCTGACCCCTGACCACTGCTGGCTATGATAGAAAGGTGTCAGGACACACAGGACATGGCAGCTCGCTGTGTATGGGGGGTGTAGTCACAGAGAGGTCAGAGCGCCCATGCTGACCCCTGACCACTGCTGGCTATGATAGAAAGGTGTCAGGACACAGGACATGGCAGCTCGCTGTGTATGGGGGGTGTAGTCACAGAGGGGTCAGAGCACCCATGCTGACCCCTGACCACTGCTGGCTATGATAGAAAGGTGTCAGGACACACAGGACATGGCAGCTCGCTGTGTATGGGGGGTGTAGTCACAGAGAGGTCAGAGCACCCATGCTGACCCCTGACCACTGCTGGCTATGATAGAAAGGTGTCAGGACACACAGGACATGGCAGCTCGCTGTGTATGGGGGGTGTAGTCACAGAGGGGTCAGAGCGCCCATGCTGACCCCTGACCACTGCTGGCTATGATAGTAAGGTGTCAGGATACACAGGACATGGCAGCACGCTGTGTATGGAGGGTGTAGTCACAGAGGGGTCAGAGCGCCCATGCTGACCCCTGACCACTGCTGGCTATGATAGAAAGGTGTCAGGACACACAGGACATGGCAGCTCGCTGTGTATGGGGGATGTAGTCACAGAGGGGTCAGAGCTCCCATGCTGACCCCTGACCACTGCTGGCTATGATAGAAAGGTGTCAGGATACACAGGACATGGCAGCTCGCTGTGTATGGGGGGTGTAGTCACAGAGGGGTCAGAGTCTCTGGATGTTGCTGTGATGGTATTTGTTCGGACCCCCTCCCTCATGGTGTATTCCGGGGTCTTGTCCTCTGTGTGATGTCCCTATGGTGTCGGGGATGGAGGGGGCTGCTCGGTCTGGGGTCTTCCTGTCCTGGTCGCTCGGTTTGTGTATAATGGAGCTGTTTGTCTTTCCCCTCACAGCGCGCAGTTTGTCTTGGCGGAAGCAGAAGTCCCTCCAGATTCATGAAGCTTTGACCCATGACCCCGTGGATGTGGAGACCCTCAGGGACGCGGCACTCGGTGAGGGTGGGCTTCTCACTCCGGAGATCAGACGTCGAGTGTGGCCGAAACTGCTCAGTATCAACGTGTTCTGTCTGCCCCCAAAACCAGGTAGTGCCCCTGCCCAGAGGCGGGATGGACCCGCTGTAATCATCACGTCTCCCGCTTCTGGGTTTTCTGCAGTCCTGATGGAATGAATGTCCTTGTAGAGGGGGGGACGCTCCACACCCACCCCCAAGGGCCTGTACACACGGTGTCTATACAGTCACACACACTGCAGCCGGATCACGGCCCCTATACAAGTGTATGGCAGAGCTCAGCGCTCCGTGCCTTCCAGTTCTGTCATTGCAGGATCTTCATTATTTTTGTAATATTTACCTATAATTGGTTTTGCCTCTTTCCCATTATTTTGGCGTTCTCGGTGCGCATGTATTACCGCCTGACAAGCGTCTGAGGTTTCTTTACGTTGCCTCCATTTGGCGCCGCTCTTCAGCATGCAGACCACCGGCCGGCGAGCGTAGCCCCTGTGACTTCAGCAGGTGTAGAGGTGCGATCACGTGATTACAGCAAGGATAAGTGGCAGGAAGAAGTAGTGATGGGGCAGAGTGTAGTGGGCATGCTCTGTGTCCTGTACATGGAGGGGAGCTGTGACATCACACATAGACCTCTATAGGAGGGTGTAGTGGGCATGCTCTGTGTCCTGTACAGGGAGGGGAGCTGTGACATCACACATAGACCTCTATAGGAGAGTGTAGTGGGCATGCTCTGTGTCCTGTACATGGAGGGGAGCTGTGACATCACACATAGACCTCTATAGGAGAGTGTAGTGGGCATGCTCTGTGTCCTGTACAGGGAGGGGAGCTGTGACATCACACATAGACCTCTATAGGAGAGTGTAGTGGGCATGCTCTGTGTCCTGTACATGGAGGGGAGCTGTGACATCACACATAGGCCTCTATAGGAGAGTGTAGTGGGCATGCTCTGTGTCCTGTACATGGAGGGGAGCTGTGACATCACACATAGACCTCTATAGGAGAGTATAGTGGGCATGCTCTGTGACATGTACATGGAGGGGAGCTGTGACATCACACATAGACCTCTATAGGAGAGTGTAGTGGGCATGCTCTGTGTCCTGTACATGGAGGGGAGATGTGACATCACACATAGACCTCTATAGGAGAGTGTAGTGGGCATGCTCTGTGTCCTGTACATGGAGGGGAGATGTGACATCACACATAGACCTCTATAGGAGAGTGTAGTGGGCATGCTCTGTGTCCTGTACAGGGAGGGGAGCTGTGACATCACACATAGACCTCTATAGGAGAGTGTAGTGGGCATGCTCTGTGTCCTGTACATGGAGGGGAGCTGTGACATCACACATAGGCCTCTATAGGAGAGTGTAGTGGGCATGCTCTGTGTCCTGTACATGGAGGGGAGCTGTGACATCACACATAGACCTCTATAGGAGAGTGTAGTGGGCATGCTCTGTGTCCTGTACATGGAGGAGAGCTGTGACATCGCACATAGACCTCTATGGGAGAGTGTAGTGGGCATGCTCTGTCCTGTACATGGAGGGGAGCTGTGACATCACACATAGACCTCTATAGGAGAGTGTAGTGGGCATGCTCTGTGACATGTACATGGAGGGGAGCTGTGACATCACACATAGACCTCTATAGGAGAGTGTAGTGAGCATGCTCTGTGTCCTGTACAGGGAGGGGAGCTGTGACATCACACATAGACCTCTATAGGAGAGTGTAGTGGGCATGCTCTGTGTCCTGTACATGGAGGGGAGCTGTGACATCACACATAGACCTCTATAGGAGAGTGTAGTGGGCATGCTCTGTGTCCTGTACATGGAGGGGAGATGTGACATCACACATAGACCTCTATAGGAGAGTGTAGTGGGCATGCTCTGTGTCCTGTACATGGAGGGGAGATGTGACATCACACATAGACCTCTATAGGAGAGTGTAGTGGGCATGCTCTGTGTCCTGTACAGGGAGGGGAGCTGTGACATCACACATAGACCTCTATAGGAGAGTGTAGTGGGCATGCTCTGTGTCCTGTACATGGAGGGGAGCTGTGACATCACACATAGGCCTCTATAGGAGAGTGTAGTGGGCATGCTCTGTGTCCTGTACATGGAGGGGAGCTGTGACCTCGCACATAGACCTCTATAGGAGAGTGTAGTGGGCATGCTCTGTCCTGTACATGGAGGGGAGCTGTGACATCACACATAGACCTCTATAGGAGAGTGTAGTGGGCATGCTCTGTGTCCTGTACATGGAGGGGAGCTGTGGCATCACACATAGACCTCTATAGGAGAGTGTAGTGGGCATGCTCTGTGTCCTGTACATGGAGGGGAGATGTGACATCACACATAGACCTCTATAGGAGAGTGTAGTGGGCATGCTCTGTGTCCTGTACAGGGAGGGGAGCTGTGACATCACACATAGACCTCTATAGGAGAGTGTAGTGGGCATGCTCTGTCCTGTACATGGAGGGGAGCTGTGACATCACACATAGACCTCTATAGGAGAGTGTAGTGGGCATGCTCTGTGACATGTACATGGAGGGGAGCTGTGACATCACACATAGACCTCTATAGGAGAGTGTAGTGGGCATGCTCTGTGTCCTGTACATGGAGGGGAGCTGTGACATCACACATAGACCTCTATAGGAGAGTGTAGTGGGCATGCTCTGTGACATGTACATGGAGGGGAGCTGTGACATCACACATAGACCTCTATAGGAGAGTGTAGTGGGCATGCTCTGTGACATGTACATGGAGGGGAGCTGTGACCTCGCACATAGACCTCTATAGGAGAGTGTAGTGGGCATGCTCTGTGACATGTACATGGAGGGGAGCTGTGACATCACACATAGACCTCTATAGGAGAGTGTAGTGGGCATGCTCTGTGTCCTGTACATGGAGGGGAGCTGTGACATCACACATAGACCTCTATAGGAGAGTGTAGTGGGCATGCTCTGTGACATGTACATGGAGGGGAGCTGTGACATCACACATAGACCTCTATAGGAGAGTGTAGTGGGCATGCTCTGTCCTGTACATGGAGGGGAGCTGTGACATCACACATAGGCCTCTATAGGAGAGTGTAGTGGGCATGCTCTGTGTCCTGTACATGGAGGGGAGCTGTGACATCACACATAGACCTCTATAGGAGAGTGTAGTGGGCATGCTCTGTGACATGTACATGGAGGGGAGCTGTGACCTCGCACATAGACCTCTATAGGAGAGTGTAGTGGGCATGCTCTGTGTCCTGTACATGGAGGGGAGCTGTGACATCACACATAGACCTCTATAGGAGAGTGTAGTGGGCATGCTCTGTGTCCTGTACATGGAGGGGAGCTGTGACATCACACATAGACCTCTATAGGAGAGTGTAGTGGGCATGCTCTGTGACATGTACATGGAGGGGAGCTGTGACATCACACATAGACCTCTATAGGAGAGTGTAGTGGGCATGCTCTGTCCTGTACATGGAGGGGAGCTGTGACATCACACATAGGCCTCTATAGGAGAGTGTAGTGGGCATGCTCTGTGTCCTGTACATGGAGGGGAGCTGTGACATCACACATAGACCTCTATAGGAGAGTGTAGTGGGCATGCTCTGTGACATGTACATGGAGGGGAGCTGTGACCTCGCACATAGACCTCTATAGGAGAGTGTAGTGGGCATGCTCTGTGTCCTGTACATGGAGGGGAGCTGTGACATCACACATAGACCTCTATAGGAGAGTGTAGTGGGCATGCTCTGTGTCCTGTACATGGAGGGGAGCTGTGACATCACACATAGACCTCTATAGGAGAGTGTAGTGGGCATGCTCTGTGTCCTGTACATGGAGGGGAGCTGTGACCTCGCACATAGACCTCTATGGGAGAGTGTAGTGGGCATGCTCTGTGTCCTGTACATGGAGGGGAGCTGTGACATCACACATAGACCTCTATAGGAGAGTGTAGTGGGCATGCTCTGTGTCCTGTACAGGGAGGGGAGCTGTGACATCACACATAGACCTCTATAGGAGAGTGTAGTGGGCATGCTCTGTGTCCTGTACAGGGAGGGGAGCTGTGACATCACACATAGACCTCTATAGGAGAGTGTAGTGGGCATGCTCTGTGTCCTGTACATGGAGGGGAGCTGTGACCTCGCACATAGACCTCTATGGGAGGGTGTAGTGGGCATGCTCTGTGTCCTGTACAGGGAGGGGAGCTGTGACATCACACATAGACCTCTATAGGAGAGTGTAGTGGGCATGCTCTGTGTCCTGTACATGGAGGGGAGCTGTGACATCACACATAGACCTCTATAGGAGAGTGTAGTGTGCATGCTCTGTGTCCTGTACAGGGAGGGGAGCTGTGACATCGCACATAGACCTCTATAGGAGAGTGTAGTGGGCATGCTCTGTGTCCTGTACATGGAGGGGAGCTGTGACATCACACATAGACCTCTATAGGAGAGTGTAGTGGGCATGCTCTGTGTCCTGTACATGGAGGGGAGCTGTGACATCACACATAGACCTCTATAGGAGAGTGTAGTGGGCATGCTCTGTGACATGTACATGGAGGGGAGCTGTGACATCACACATAGACCTCTATAGGAGAGTGTAGTGGGCATGCTCTGTGTCCTGTACATGGAGGGGAGCTGTGACATCACACATAGACCTCTATAGGAGGGTGTAGTGGGCATGCTCTGTGTCCTGTACAGGGAGGGGAGCTGTGACATCACACATAGACCTCTATAGGAGAGTGTAGTGGGCATGCTCTGTGTCCTGTACATGGAGGGGAGCTGTGACATCACACATAGACCTCTATAGGAGAGTGTAGTGGGCATGCTCTGTGTCCTGTACATGGAGGGGAGCTGTGACATCACACATAGACCTCTATAGGAGAGTGTAGTGGGCATGCTCTGTGTCCTGTACATGGAGGGGAGATGTGACATCACACATAGACCTCTATAGGAGAGTGTAGTGGGCATGCTCTGTGTCCTGTACATGGAGGGGAGATGTGACATCACACATAGACCTCTATAGGAGAGTGTAGTGGGCATGCTCTGTGTCCTGTACAGGGAGGGGAGCTGTGACATCACACATAGACCTCTATAGGAGAGTGTAGTGGGCATGCTCTGTGTCCTGTACATGGAGGGGAGCTGTGACATCACACATAGACCTCTATAGGAGAGTGTAGTGGGCATGCTCTGTGACATGTACATGGAGGGGAGCTGTGACATCACACATAGACCTCTATAGGAGAGTGTAGTGGGCATGCTCTGTGTCCTGTACATGGAGGGGAGCTGTGACATCACACATAGACCTCTATAGGAGGGTGTAGTGGGCATGCTCTGTGTCCTGTACAGGGAGGGGAGCTGTGACCTCGCACATAGACCTCTATAGCAGAGTGTAGTGGGCATGCTCTGTGTCCTGTACATGGAGGGGAGCTGTGACATCACACATAGACCTCTATAGGAGAGTGTAGTGGGCATGCTCTGTGTCCTGTACAGGGAGGGGAGCTGTGACGTCACACATAGGCCTCTATGGGAGAGTGTAGTGGGCATGCTCTGTGTCCTGTACATGGAGGGGAGCTGTGACATCACACATAGACCTCTATAGGAGAGTGTAGTGGGCATGCTCTGTGTCCTGTACATGGAGGGGAGCTGTGACCTCGCACATAGGCCTCTATAGGAGAGTGTAGTGGGCATGCTCTGTGTCCTGTACATGGAGGGGAGCTGTGACATCACACATAGACCTTTATAGGAGAGTGTAGTGGGCATGCTCTGTGTCCTGTACAGGAAGGGGGAGCTGTGACATCACACATAGACCTCTATAGGAGGGTGTAGTGGGCATGCTCTGTGTCCTGTACATGGAGGGGAGATGTGACATCACACATAGACCTCTATAGGAGGGTGTAGTGGGCATGCTCTGTGTCCTGTACATGGAGGGGAGCTGTGACATCACACATAGGCCTCTATAGGAGAGTGTAGTGGGCATGCTCTGTGTCCTGTACATGGAGGGGAGCTGTGACATCACACATAGACCTCTATGGGAGAGTGTAGTGGGCATGCTCTGTGTCCTGTACATGGAGGGGAGCTGTGACATCACACATAGACCTTTATAGGAGAGTGTAGTGGGCATGCTCTGTGACCTGTACAGGAAGGGGGAGCTGTGACATCACACATAGACCTCTATAGGAGAGTGTAGTGGGCATGCTCTGTGTCCTGTACATGGAGGGGAGATGTGACATCACACATAGACCTTTATAGGAGTGTGTAGTGGGCATGCTCTGTGTCCTGTACAGGGAGGGGAGCTGTGACATCACACATAGGCCTCTATAGGAGAGTGTAGTGGGCATGCTCTGTGTCCTGTACAGGGAGGGGAGCTGTGACATCGCACATAGACCTCTATAGGAGAGTGTAGTGGGCATGCTCTGTGTCCTGTACATGGAGGGGAGCTGTGACATCACACATAGACCTCTATAGGAGAGTGTAGTGGGCATGCTCTGTGTCCTGTACAGGGAGGGGAGCTGTGACCTCACACATAGACCTCTATAGGAGAGTGTAGTGGGCATGCTCTGTGCCCTGTACATGGAGGGGAGCTGTGACATCGCACATAGACCTCTATAGGAGAGTGTAGTGGGCATGCTCTGTGTCCTGTACATGGAGGAGAGCTGTGACATCGCACATAGACCTCTATGGGAGAGTGTAGTGGGCATGCTCTGTGTCCTGTACAGGGAGGGGAGCTGTGACATCGCACATAGACCTCTATAGGAGAGTGTAGTGGGCATGCTCTGTCCTGTACATGGAGGAGAGCTGTGACATCGCACATAGACCTCTATGGGAGAGTGTAGTGGGCATGCTCTGTGACATGTACATGGAGGGGAGCTGTGACATCACACATAGACCTCTATAGAAGAGTGTAGTGGGCATGCTCTGTGTCCTGTACATGGAGGGGAGCTGTGACATCACACATAGACCTCTATAGGAGAGTGTAGTGGGCATGCTCTGTGCCCTGTACATGGAGTGGAGCTGTGACATCACACATAGACCTCTATAGGAGAGTGTAGTGGGCATGCTCTGTGACCTGTACATGGAGGGGAGCTGTGACATCACACATAAACCTCTATAGGAGAGTGTAGTGGGCATGCTCTGTGTCCTGTACATGGAGGGGAGCTGTGACATCGCACATAGACCTTTATAGGAGAGTGTAGTGGGCATGCTCTGTGTCCTGTACATGGAGGGGAGCTGTGACATCGCACATAGACCTCTATAGGAGAGTGTAGTGGGCATGCTCTGTCCTGTACATGGAGGAGAGCTGTGACATCGCACATAGACCTCTATGGGAGAGTGTAGTGGGCATGCTCTGTGACATGTACATGGAGGGGAGCTGTGACATCACACATAGACCTCTATAGGAGAGTGTAGTGGGCATGCTCTGTGTCCTGTACATGGAGGGGAGCTGTGACATCACACATAGACCTCTATAGGAGAGTGTAGTGGGCATGCTCTGTGTCCTGTACATGGAGGGGAGCTGTGACATCACACATAGACCTCTATAGGAGAGTGTAGTGGGCATGCTCTGTGTCCTGTACATGGAGGGGAGCTGTGACATCACACATAGACCTCTATAGGAGAGTGTAGTGGGCATGCTCTGTGTCCTGTACATGGAGGGGAGATGTGACATCACACATAGACCTCTATAGGAGAGTGTAGTGGGCATGCTCTGTGCCCTGTACATGGAGTGGAGCTGTGACATCACACATAGACCTCTATAGGAGAGTGTAGTGGGCATGCTCTGTGACCTGTACATGGAGGGGAGCTGTGACATCACACATAAACCTCTATAGGAGAGTGTAGTGGGCATGCTCTGTCCTGTACATGGAGGGGAGCTGTGACATCGCACATAGACCTTTATAGGAGAGTGTAGTGGGCATGCTCTGTGTCCTGTACATGGAGGGGAGCTGTGACATCACACATAGACCTCTATAGGAGAGTGTAGTGGGCATGCTCTGTGACATGTACATGGAGGGGAGCTGTGACATCACACATAGACCTCTATAGGAGAGTGTAGTGGGCATGCTCTGTGTCCTGTACATGGAGGGGAGCTGTGACATCACACATAGACCTCTATAGGAGAGTGTAGTGGGCATGCTCTGTGTCCTGTACATGGAGGGGAGATGTGACATCACACATAGACCTCTATAGGAGAGTGTAGTGGGCATGCTCTGTGTCCTGTACATGGAGGAGAGCTGTGACATCGCACATAGACCTCTATGGGAGAGTGTAGTGGGCATGCTCTGTGTCCTGTACATGGAGGAGAGCTGTGACATCGCACATAGACCTCTATGGGAGGGTGTAGTGGGCATGCTCTGTGTCCTGTACAGGGAGGGGAGCTGTGACATCACACATAGACCTCTATGGGAGAGTGTAGTGGGCATGCTCTGTGACATGTACATGGAGGGGAGCTGTGACATCACACATAGACCTCTATAGGAGAGTGTAGTGGGCATGCTCTGTCCTGTACATGGAGGAGAGCTGTGACATCGCACATAGACCTTTATAGGAGAGTGTAGTGGGCATGCTCTGTGTCCTGTACATGGAGAACTGTGACCTCGCACATAGACCTCTATAGGAGAGTGTAGTGGGCATGCTCTGTGACATGTACATGGAGGGGAGCTGTGACATCACACATAGACCTCTATAGGAGAGTGTAGTGGGCATGCTCTGTGACATGTACATGGAGGGGAGCTGTGACATCACACATAGACCTCTATAGGAGAGTGTAGTGGGCATGCTCTGTGACATGTACATGGAGGGGAGCTGTGACATCACACATAGACCTCTATAGGAGAGTGTAGTGGGCATGCTCTGTCCTGTACATGGAGGGGAGCTGTGACATCACACATAGGCCTCTATAGGAGAGTGTAGTGGGCATGCTCTGTGTCCTGTACAGGGAGGGGAGCTGTGACATCACACATAGACCTCTATAGGAGAGTGTAGTGGGCATGCTCTGTGTCCTGTACAGGGAGGGGAGCTGTGACATCACACATAGACCCCTATAGGAGAGTGTAGTGGGCATGCTCTGTCCTGTACATGGAGGGGAGCTGTGACATCACACATAGACCTCTATAGGAGAGTGTAGTGGGCATGCTCTGTGACATGTACATGGAGGGGAGCTATGACATCACACATAGACCTCTATAGGAGAGTGTAGTGGGCATGCTCTGTGACATGTACATGGAGGGGAGCTATGACATCACACATAGGCCTCTATAGGAGAGTGTAGTGGGCATGCTCTGTGTCCTGTACATGGAGGGGAGCTGTGACATCACACATAGATCTTTATAGGAAAGTGTAGTGGGCATGCTCTGTGTCCTGTACAGGGAGGGGAGCTGTGACATTACACATAGACCTCTATAGGAGAGTGTAGTGGGCATGCTCTGTGACCTGTACAGGGAGGGGATGTTGGTGACACTGGATTGGTTTGTAGTGGTCGGTTGGGAGCAGGTGAATTATACATATGGTTTTCTGTGTCCAGGTCCCGCCTTACGTGCTGGTCACTGCGATTACAACCAGGTGCTTATGGATGTTAGACGTTCACTCAAGAGATTCCCAAAAGGTAGGTGCAGCGGGTCATAATTGTGGGTTTTTGAAGGATTTGTTAGGTAATGCAGGTGGAGGGAGGTCTGTCGTGGATGTGTAGGGCCAATATGTTTGCGTGACGCTGGATGTCATGGATGTGTAGGGTCACTGGTTGGATGGAGGGCTGTCATGGGTGTGTAGGGTCAATGGTTGGATGGAGGGCTGTCATGGGTGTGTAGGGTCACTGGTTGGATGGAGGGTTCTCATGGATGTGTAGGGTCACTGGTTGGATGGAGGGCTGTCATGGGTGTGTAGGGTCACTGGTTGGATGAAGGGCTGTCATGGGTGTGTAGGGTCACTGGTTGGATGGAGGGCTGTCATGGGTGTGTAGGGTCACTGATTGGATGGAGGGCTGTCATGGATGTGTAGGGTCACTGGTTGGATGGAGGGCTGTCATGGATGTGTTGGGTCACTGATTGGATGGAGGGCTGTCATGGATGTGTTGGGTCACTGATTGGATGGAGGGATGACATGGATGTGTAGGGTCATCCAGGTGGTTGGATGGAGGGCTGTCATGGATGTGTTGGGTCATCCAGGTGGTTGGATGGAGGGCTGTCATGGGTGTGTAAGGTCAATGATTGGATGGAGGGCTGTCATGGGTGTGTAGGGTCATCCAGGTGGTTGGATGGAGGGCTGTCATGGATTTGTAGGGTCACTGATTGGATGGAGGGCTGTCATGGATGTGTAGGGTCACTGGGTGGATGGAGGGCTGTCATGGATGTGTAGGGTCACTGGTTGGATGGAGAGCTGTCATGGATGTGTAGGGTCACTGGTTGGATGGAGGGCTGTCATGGATGTGTAGGGTCACTGGTTGGATGGAGGGCTGTCATGGATGTGTAGGGTCACTGGTTGGATGGAGGGCTGTCATGGATGTGTAGGGTCACTGGTTGGATGGAGGGCTGTCATGGATGTGTAGGGTCACTGGTTGGATGGAGGGCTGTCATGGATGTGTAGGGTCACTGGTTGGATGGAGGGCTGTCATGGATGTGTAGGGTCACTATTTGGATGGAGGGTTCTCATGGATGTGTAGGGTCACTATTTGGATGGAGGGTTCTCATGGATGTGTAGGGTCACTATTTGGATGGAGGGTTCTCATGGATATGTAGGGTCACTGATTGGATGGAGGGCTGTCATGAGTGTGTAGGGTCATCCAGGTGGTTGGATGGAGAGCTGTCATGGGTGTGTAGGGTCATCCAGGTGGTTGGATGGAGGGCTGTCATGGGTGTGTAGGGTCACTGATTGGATGGAGGGCTGTCATGGGTGTGTAGGGTCATCCAGGTGGTTGGATGGAGGGCTGTCATGGATTTGTAGGGTCACTGATTGGATGGAGGGCTGTCATGGATGTGTAGGGTCACTGGGTGGATGGAGGGCTGTCATGGATGTGTAGGGTCACTGGGTGGATGGAGGGCTGTCATGGATGTGTAGGGTCACTGGTTGGATGGAGGGCTGTCATGGATGTGTAGGGTCACTGGTTGGATGGAGGGCTGTCATGGATGTGTAGGGTCACTGGTTGGATGGAGGGCTGTCATGGATGTGTAGGGTCACTATTTGGATGGAGGGTTCTCATGGATGTGTAGGGTCACTATTTGGATGGAGGGTTCTCATGGATGTGTAGGGTCACTATTTGGATGGAGGGCTGTCATGGGTGTGTAGGGTCATCCAGGTGGTTGGATGGAGGGCTGTCATGGGTGTGTAGGGTCATCCAGGTGGTTGGATGGAGGGCTGTCATGGGTGTGTAGGGTCATCCAGGTGGTTGGATGGAGGGCTGTCATGGGTGTGTAGGGTCATCCAGGTGGTTGGATGGAGGGCTGTCATGGGTGTGTAGGGTCATCCAGGTGGTTGGATGGAGGGCTGTCATGGATGTGTAGGGTCATCCAGGTGGTTGGATGGAGGGCTGTCATGCATGTGTAGGGTCACTGGTTGGATGGAGGACTGTCATGGGTGTGTAGGGTCACTGGTTGGATGGAGGGCTGTCATGGATGTGTAGGGTCATCCAGGTGGTTGGATGGAGGGCTGTCATGGATGTGTAGGGTCACTGGTTGGATGGAGGGCTGTCATGGATGTGTAGGGTCACTGGTTGGATGGAGGGCTGTCATGGATGTGTAGGGTCATCCAGGTGGTTGGATGGAGGGCTGTCATGGATGTGTAGGGTCACTGGTTGGATGGAGGGCTGTCATGGATGTGTAGGGTCACTGGGTGGATGGAGGGCTGTCATGGATGTGTAGGGTCACTGGTTGGATGGAGGGCTGTCATGGATGTGTAGGGTCACTGGTTGGATGGAGGGCTGTCATGGATGTGTAGGGTCACTGGTTGGATGGAGGGCTGTCATGGATGTGTAGGGTCACTGGTTGGATGGAGGGCTGTCATGGATGTGTAGGGTCACTGGTTGGATGGAGGGCTGTCATGGATGTGTAGGGTCACTGGTTGGATGGAGGGCTGTCATGGGTGTGTAGGGTCATCCAGGTGGTTGGATGGAGGGCTGTCATGGGTGTGTAGGGTCATCCAGGTGGTTGGATGGAGGGCTGTCATGGGTGTGTAGGGTCATCCAGGTGGTTGGATGGAGGGCTGTCATGGGTGTGTAGGGTCATCCAGGTGGTTGGATGGAGGGCTGTCATGGGTGTGTAGGGTCATCCAGGTGGTTGGATGGAGGGCTGTCATGGGTGTGTAGGGTCACTGGTTGGATGGAGGGCTGTCATGGGTGTGTAGGGTCATCCAGGTGGTTGGATGGAGAGCTGTCATGGGTGTGTAGGGTCATCCAGGTGGTTGGATGGAGGGCTGTCATGGGTGTGTAGGGTCACTGGTTGGATGGAGGGCTGTCATGGATGTGTAGGGTCATCCAGGTGGTTGGATGGAGGGCTGTCATGGATGTGTAGGGTCATCCAGGTGGTTGGATGGAGGGCTGTCATGGGTGTGTAGGGTCACTGGTAGGGTCATTCAGGTGGTTGGAGGTCTGTCATCGATCGGCCATCCAGGTGGAGTAAATGTTTTCTGATGTCTCGCGTTCTGATCTCCCTTTAGGAATGACAGATGTGGAGCGGTCTGTGTTACAGGAGCAGCTGATAGATATGATCCTATACGTCCTCCACACACACCCAGAGCTGCATTATTATCAAGGCTTCCATGATGTGGCCGTCACGTTGCTGCTGACTGTTGGCCTCCGCTTAGGTACGGCCATGCTGCAGACCCTCTCCACACATCATCTCCGGTATGTGTCTTCTGACTATGGCCCCTGTGTTTCCTGTAGTTGGAATATCTCCGGACTGTCTCTTCTCTACGGCAGAGATTTCATGGACCCCACGATGGAGCGGACCCGCAGCGTGCTGAGTTATCTGATGCCCCTGATCCAGAGTGAATGTCCAGCCCTTCACGACTTCCTGCTCAGGTGTGCGGTTCAGATGGGGCTAGGTGCTCAGGAGTTTGGGGCGCTAGATGGAGGTGGGTATAAGATTGACCTTGCCCGGTCACTGACCACCACCGCCGTCGTCTGCAGGTCGGAGGTCGGCTGTATCTTTGCTCTCAGCTGGTTGATCACCTGGTACGGACATGTCCTCAGTGACTTCCACCAAGTCCTTCGCTTATATGACTTCTTCCTGGCGTCGCACCCCTTGATGCCGGTGTATTGTGCTGCACAAGTACGTTGGGGGTCACTGAGGGTTTATGGGGGGGTGCAGCCTGCAGATCGCATGATACGTGTCTGTATTCACAGATGGTGCTGATGCGGGAGCGTGAGGTCCTACAGTGTGACTGTGACATGGCCAGCGTCCATCAGCTCCTGTCCAGGATCCCCTCTAATTTCCCGTACGAGACCCTGATCACCCGCACTCACAGCTTCTTCCAGAGACGCCCCCCATCACAGCTGGAGCGGCAGACGTCTCTGCAGCGGCTGAAGAGGTAGGAGGAGGGAGGGAAGCGCCACAGCCGTGTGTGTACGGTTATTGCAGGTTCACCCCGTGCTCTTCTCTTTCAGTATCTCTGCGGCGTCTTTCCGCTCCCTGCAGATCTCCAGCGCACAACAGCGCCCGGACTCTGTCCTTCGTCAGCAGGTCGCTCCTCCATCCGATGTTCTGCCGGCCCGCTCTCCCAACACCCTGGTGAAGCTTGCAGTATGGGGCATCTCTGCCTCGCTAGGGGCTGCAGCTCTGGCCGTGACTCAGACTGCACTGGAGTGGGGCCCGGATCTGCTGCTGGGACTATTCTGAGGCTCCGGGACCATTAGTGGTGACATTTCAGGAGCCGGAAGGCAATAAGGAGGCCGCCAGGGTCCGAGAGGAGGGGATACGCAGGGCCTGGTCAGTGACGCCCTGGGCTGTGGTCAGCTGCTATTGTACATAGTGGTCCAGTCTGGAGCAGAACATGGACAGATTATAATATTTATTTATTCATTACATCAGTGATAATTCTGGATGATACCCTGGTCTCGGTGACAATATGTTGTGCTAATGCTACATATTTTTGCTATGATTGTGTGTGTTATAGTGTCAAAGTTGTGGATGAAGATCTATCACGGATGTCTAGGGTTATTTTGGAGTTCTGTCACGGATGTCTAGGGTGGCGCTGGTGGGTGGAGGTCCGTCGTGGACGGCTAGGGTGGCGCTGGTGCGTGGAGGTCCGTCGTGGACGGCTAGGGTGGCGCTGGTGGGTGGAGGTCCGTCGTGGACGGCTAGGGTGGCGCTGGCGGGTGGAGGTCCGTCGCGGACGGCTAGGGTGGCGCTGGCGGGTGGAGGTCCGTCGCGGACGGCTAGGGTGGCGCTGGCGGGTGGAGGTCCGTCGCGGACGGCTAGGGTGGCGCTGGCGGGTGGAGGTCCGTCGCGGACGGCTAGGGTGGCGCTGGCGGGTGGAGGTCCGTCGCGGACGGCTAGGGTGGCGCTGGCGGGTGGAGGTCCGTCGCGGACGGCTAGGGTGGCGCTGGCGGGTGGAGGTCCGTCGCGGACGGCTAGGGTGGTGCTGGCGGGTTGAGGTTCTTCGCGGACGGCTAGGGTGGCGCTGGCGCGTGGAGGTCCGTCACGGACGGCTAGTATCATACTGTATCGGTCTGTTGTTGCTGTGATGGAGCAGTGTCGTTGCCGGGCGGTGGGGGAGTGCCGTTGTGTACCAGTCCATGGTGTTAGATTGAGCTCATATAACACGGCAAAGAAACCCTTGAGATAAATAAGGACCAAAGAAGAAACTACACAGAGACGTCACTGTGATAAATGACCCCCAGTGCATGGTGGGGCACTGCTGTGTGTGTGATGAGGGGAGGGCCGAGCACCGCAGGACCCCAATGCTGTGGCAGGATTCTACTGCCCCTGTTGAGCCTCTGAGGGGTTAATATCTATTAATTACTATTAAGAGACTTAAATAAGACGTTGTTACTCAGGGGGTGGAATAACCCTCATTAATCACATCGCCCCCCTGCCAACATCCAGCCGTTACTTCCCATAATTCCCTGCTCTGTAATGCACCCTGGGAGGGGAGGGTGATGTCCTATAGGAAAGAGCCACACAGTAGGTAGGAACTGAAGGGTGGCCACGATCTGTGGGGTCTGATAACTCTTTAATGAGCGCACACTTAACCACATGCCCATGTGTTTGTCGGCCCCTCCCCCTGTAGGAATATGCCCCTCCCACTTCCACCAGTCGTGTTACAGCCTGGGCTGGGACCTTCCCTGACCCTCATCCTAGAAAGAATCACACAGGGTCCATGTATTGCTCTTTATTTATCGGGCGCAGTACACACCTTACTGAACACAGGAGCTTACAATCGTCTCATGGCTGGGGTCAGAGGGGGCGGAAGGTCAGCAGGGGCGGTTTTGCTGGCATCAGGATGAATCCAAACACAGTCTTTATGTCGTCCTTACTGGCCGTGTCAATCTGGAAGTTCTTCAGCATCTGAAGGGTGAGATCCGGCGTGTAAGTGAACCCATAAAAATGGTTGAACCCCAATTACCTCCAAACCCACAATGTACTACCACACCCCAAAATACAGGGACAACTGCCCACCAGTTCTAATCCGTCGCCTCCACCTCCCTGTCCCCGACCCTAGCACCCACCTCCCACCTTCCTGTCCTTGAGGCTAGCACCCACCTCCCTGCTACCTACTTGTCCACACTCGTGGTTTCATTAACCTGTCCATACTTCGACCACCCACCAGACACCCGGCCTTACATGCATCAGGAAGAACATCATCTCGGTCTCTGCAAGCCTTCTGCCAATGCATTGACGAGATCCAAAGCCAAACGCTAGCGCCTTGAAGTTTGTGTCATCTCTGCGTATCCAGCGACTGGGGTCATAACGTAGGGGGTCCTGGAAGACCTGAGCACTGCGCCCCAAGGGGTACAGACCCACCTGCACCAGCGTCTGCAAAACAAGATTAACTCTTATACCTGAACTGACTGCGCTAATAGCGGGGTAACGGGGGTAGAAAGACAGAGTATGGAGATAGGATATGTGAGGAACAGGAGGAGATATGTGGGGGCATGGAATATGAAGGTACAGCACGAGAGGTGGTGATTGTGTGTAGTGACCCTCACCCCAGCCGGAATGTGGTAGTTGTGCAGCGTCGTATCCTTGGTCAGATGTCTCTGGACTGTGATACCCACTGGATACAACCTAGAGACAAACGGGACCAAAATGTAGAATCTCATCACCTACATTTTTAGGCAACAATGGCAGTAATGCGTTACCACTAGCAAAGACCCCCTGAAAATGAGGATGGGGAACCCAAGAACCACATGGCAGGTCCTGATATCCAGTTGGGTTCTGCAGGTCCAGGGCCAGTTTCAGTAGTTGTTGGGGAACCTGGTGCTTACCGCAGTGTCTCCTTGATGGCACCCTTCAGCAGAGGCATGAGGTTCAGGAACTGGTTCAAGTCTTTAGGTTTCTGAGATTCTGCTTTGTGTATTTCATTCCTAAGTTCTCTCTGGACAGAAGGATTCCGGGCCAGCTCAAAGAGGGTGAAAAGTAAGGGCATAGCCGTCTATGGGGACAAGAAGAAACAAGTCATACAAGAAGCCCAAGAAGAGAGGGGGCATGGTGGTGTACGAGAACTAATATAGTCATAGAAAGAGGCTCAAGAAAGAGGATGAGGACATGGAGGTCTATGAGAACTAGAATAGTCATACAAAGAAAGAGGGGGAAGAGTGAGGACATGGAGGTCTATGAGAACTAGAATAGTCATATAACAAGACGCCCAAGACAGAGGGAGAAGAGTGAGGACATGGAGGTCTATGAGAACTAGAATAGTCATATAACAAGACGCCTAAGACAGAGGGAGAAGAGTGAGGACATGGAGGTCTATGAGAACTAGAATAGTCATATAACAAGATGCCTAAGACAGAGGGAGAAGAGTGAGGACATGGAGGTCTATGAGAACTAGAATAGTCATATAACAAGACACCTAAGACAGAGGGAGAGGAGTGAGGACATGGAGGTCTATGAGAACTAGAATAGTCATATAACAAGACGCCTAAGACAGAGGGAGAAGAGTGAGGACATGGAGGTCTATGAGAACTAGAATAGTCATATAACAAGACGCCTAAGACAGAGGAAGAAGAGTGAGGACATGGAGGTCTATGAGAACTAGAATAGTCATATAACAAGACGCCCAAGACAGAGGGAGAAGAGTGAGGACATGGAGGTCTATGAGAACTAGAATAGTCATATAACAAGACGCCCAAGACAGAGGGAGAAGAGTGAGGACATGGAGGTCTATGAGAACTAGAATAGTCATATAACAAGACGCCTAAGACAGAGGGAGAAGAGTGAGGACATGGAGGTCTATGAGAACTAGAATAGTCATATAACAAGACGCCCAAGACAGAGGGAGAAGAGTGAGGACATGGAGGTCTATGAGAACTAGAATAGTCATATAACAAGATGCCTAAGACAGAGGGAGAGGAGTGAGGACATGGAGGTCTATGAGAACTAGAATAGTCATATAACAAGACCCCTAAGACAGAGGGAGAGGAGTGAGGACATGGTGGTCTATGAGAACTAGAATAGTCATATAACAAGACGCCTAAGACAGAGGGAGAAGAGTGAGGACATGGAGGTCTATGAGAACTAGAATAGTCATATAACAAGATGCCTAAGACAGAGGGAGAGGAGTGAGGACATGGAGGTCTATGAGAACTAGAATAGTCATATAACAAGACGCCTAAGACAGAGGGAGAAGAGTGAGGACATGGAGGTCTATGAGAACTAGAATAGTCATATAACAAGATGCCTAAGACAGAGGGAGAGGAGTGAGGACATGGAGGTCTATGAGAACTAGAATAGTCATATAACAAGACGCCCAAGACAGAGGGAGAAGAGTGAGGACATGGAGGTCTATGAGAACTAGAATAGTCATATAACAAGATGCCTAAGACAGAGGGAGAGGAGTGAGGACATGGAGGTCTATGAGAACTAGAATAGTCATATAACAAGATGCCTAAGACAGAGGGAGAGGAGTGAGGACATGGAGGTCTATGAGAACTAGAATAGTCCTATAACAAGACCCCTAAGACAGAGGGAGAGGAGTGAGGACATGGAGGTCTATGAGAACTAGAATAGTCCTATAACAAGACGCCTAAGACAGAGGGAGAAGAGTGAGGACATGGAGGTCTATGAGAACTAGAATAGTCATATAACAAGACGCCTAAGACAGAGGGAGAAGAGTGAGGACATGGAGGTCTATGAGAACTAGAATAGTCATATAACAAGACGCCTAAGACAGAGGGAGAAGAGTGAGGACATGGTGGTCTATGAGAACTAGAATAGTCATATAACAAGATGCCTAAGACAGAGGGAGAGGAGTGAGGACATGGAGGTCTATGAGAACTAGAATAGTCATATAACAAGACGCCTAAGACAGAGGGAGAAGAGTGAGGACATGGAGGTCTATGAGAACTAGAATAGTCATATAACAAGATGCCTAAGACAGAGGGAGAAGAGTGAGGACATGGAGGTCTATGAGAACTAGAATAGTCATATAACAAGACGCCTAAGACAGAGGGAGAGGAGTGAGGACATGGAGGTCTATGAGAACTAGAATAGTCATATAACAAGACGCCCAAGACAGAGGGAGAAGAGTGAGGACATGGAGGTCTATGAGAACTAGAATAGTCATATAACAAGACGTCTAAGACAGAGGGAGAAGAGTGAGGACATGGAGGTCTATGAGAACTAGAATAGTCATATAACAAGGCGCCTAAGACAGAGGGAGAAGAGTGAGGACATGGAGGTCTATGAGAACTAGAATAGTCATAAAACAAGACGCCTAAGACAGAGGGAGAAGAGTGAGGACATGGAGGTCTATGAGAACTAGAATAGTCATATAACAAGGCGCCTAAGACAGAGGGAGAGGAGTGAGGACATGGTGGTCTATGAGAACTAGAATAGTCATATAACAAGACGCCCAAGACAGAGGGAGAAGAGTGAGGACATGGAGGTCTATGAGAACTAGAATAGTCATATAACAAGATGCCTAAGACAGAGGGAGAAGATTGAGGACATGGAGGTCTATGAGAACTAGAATAGTCATATAACAAGATGCCTAAGACAGAGGGAGAGGAGTGAGGACATGGAGGTCTATGAGAACTAGAATAGTCATATAACAAGACGCCCAAGACAGAGGGAGAAGAGTGAGGACATGGAGGTCTATGAGAACTAGAATAGTCATATAACAAGACGCCTAAGACAGAGGGAGAGGAGTGAGGACATGGAGGTCTATGAGAACTAGAATAGTCATATAACAAGACCCCTAAGACAGAGGGAGAGGAGTGAGGACATGGTGGTCTATGAGAACTAGAATAGTCATATAACAAGACGCCTAAGACAGAGGGAGAGGAGTGAGGACCTGGAGGTCTATGAGAACTAGAATAGTCATATAACAAGACGCCTAAGACAGAGGGAGAAGAGTGAGGACATGGAGGTCTATGAGAACTAGAATAGTCATATAACAAGACGCCTAAGACAGAGGGAGAAGAGTGAGGACATGGAGGTCTATGAGAACTAGAATAGTCATATAACAAGATGCCTAAGACAGAGGGAGAGGAGTGAGGACATGGAGGTCTATGAGAACTAGAATAGTCATATAACAAGACGCCTAAGACAGAGGGAGAAGAGTGAGGACATGGAGGTCTATGAGAACTAGAATAGTCATATAACAAGATGCCTAAGACAGAGGGAGAAGAGTGAGGACATGGAGGTCTATGAGAACTAGAATAGTCATATAACAAGACGCCTAAGACAGAGGGAGAGGAGTGAGGACATGGAGGTCTATGAGAACTAGAATAGTCATATAACAAGACGCCCAAGACAGAGGGAGAAGAGTGAGGACATGGAGGTCTATGAGAACTAGAATAGTCATATAACAAGACGCCTAAGACAGAGGGAGAAGAGTGAGGACATGGAGGTCTATGAGAACTAGAATAGTCATATAACAAGACACCTAAGACAGAGGGAGAAGAGTGAGGACATGGAGGTCTATGAGAACTAGAATAGTCATATAACAAGACGCCTAAGACAGAGGGAGAAGAGTGAGGACATGGAGGTCTATGAGAACTAGAATAGTCATATAACAAGGCGCCTAAGACAGAGGGAGAAGAGTGAGGACATGGAGGTCTATGAGAACTAGAATAGTCATATAACAAGACGCCTAAGACAGAGGGAGAGGAGTGAGGACATGGAGGTCTATGAGAACTAGAATAGTCATATAACAAGACGTCTAAGACAGAGGGAGAAGAGTGAGGACATGGAGGTCTATGAGAACTAGAATAGTCATATAACAAGGCGCCTAAGACAGAGGGAGAAGAGTGAGGACATGGAGGTCTATGAGAACTAGAATAGTCATATAACAAGACGCCTAAGACAGAGGGAGAAGATTGAGGACATGGAGGTCTATGAGAACTAGAATAGTCATATAACAAGACGCCTAAGACAGAGGGAGAGGAGTGAGGACATGGAGGTCTATGAGAACTAGAATAGTCATATAACAAGACGTCTAAGACAGAGGGAGAAGAGTGAGGACATGGTGGTCTATGAGAACTAGAATAGTCATATAACAAGACGCCTAAGACAGAGGGAGAGGAGTGAGGACATGGAGGTCTATGAGAACTAGAATAGTCATATAACAAGACGTCTAAGACAGAGGGAGAAGAGTGAGGACATGGAGGTCTATGAGAACTAGAATAGTCATATAACAAGGCGCCTAAGACAGAGGGAGAAGAGTGAGGACATGGAGGTCTATGAGAACTAGAATAGTCATATAACAAGACGCCTAAGACAGAGGGAGAAGATTGAGGACATGGAGGTCTATGAGAACTAGAATAGTCATATAACAAGACGCCTAAGACAGAGGGAGAAGAGAGAGGACATGGAGGTCTATGAGAACTAGAATAGTCATATAACAAGACGCCTAAGACAGAGGGAGAAGAGAGAGGACATGGAGGTCTATGAGAACTAGAATAGTCATATAACAAGACGCCTAAGACAGAGGGAGAAGAGTGAGGACATGGAGGTCTATGAGAACTAGAATAGTCATATAACAAGACGCCTAAGACAGAGGGAGAAGAGTGAGGACATGGAGGTCTATGAGAACTAGAATAGTCATATAACAAGACGCCTAAGACAGAGGGAGAAGAGTGAGGACATGGAGGTCTATGAGAACTAGAATAGTCATATAACAAGACACCTAAGACAGAGGGAGAAGAGTGAGGACATGGAGGTCTATGAGAACTAGAATAGTCATATAACAAGACGCCCAAGACAGAGGGAGAAGAGTGAGGACATGGAGGTCTATGAGAACTAGAATAGTCATATAACAAGACGCCTAAGACAGAGGGAGAAGAGTGAGGACATGGAGGTCTATGAGAACTAGAATAGTCATATAACAAGACGCCTAAGACAGAGGGAGAAGAGTGAGGACATGGAGGTCTATGAGAACTAGAATAGTCATATAACAAGACGCCTAAGACAGAGGGAGAGGAGTGAGGACATGGAGGTCTATGAGAACTAGAATAGTCATATAACAAGACGCCTAAGACAGAGGGAGAAGAGTGAGGACATGGAGGTCTATGAGAACTAGAATAGTCATAAAACAAGACGCCTAAGACAGAGGGAGAAGAGTGAGGACATGGAGGTCTATGAGAACTAGAATAGTCATATAACAAGACGCCCAAGACAGAGGGAGAAGAGTGAGGACATGGAGGTCTATGAGAACTAGAATAGTCATATAACAAGACACCTAAGACAGAGGGAGAAGAGTGAGGACATGGAGGTCTATGAGAACTAGAATAGTCATATAACAAGGCGCCTAAGACAGAGGGAGAGGAGTGAGGACATGGAGGTCTATGAGAACTAGAATAGTCATATAACAAGACGCCTAAGACAGAGGGAGAAGAGTGAGGACATGGAGGTCTATGAGAACTAGAATAGTCATATAACAAGACGCCTAAGACAGAGGGAGAGGAGTGAGGACATGGAGGTCTATGAGAACTAGAATAGTCATATAACAAGACGCCTAAGACAGAGGGAGAAGAGTGAGGACATGGAGGTCTATGAGAACTAGAATAGTCATATAACAAGACGCCTAAGACAGAGGGAGAAGAGTGAGGACATGGAGGTCTATGAGAACTAGAATAGTCATATAACAAGACGCCTAAGACAGAGGGAGAGGAGTGAGGACATGGAGGTCTATGAGAACTAGAATAGTCATATAACAAGACGCCTAAGACAGAGGGAGAAGAGTGAGGACATGGAGGTCTATGAGAACTAGAATAGTCATATAACAAGACGCCTAAGACAGAGGGAGAAGAGTGAGGACATGGAGGTCTATGAGAACTAGAATAGTCCTATAACAAGACGCCTAAGACAGAGGGAGAAGAGTGAGGACATGGAGGTCTATGAGAACTAGAATAGTCATATAACAAGACACCTAAGACAGAGGGAGAGGAGTGAGGACATGGTGGTCTATGAGAACTAGAATAGTCATATAACAAGACACCTAAGACAGAGGGAGAGGAGTGAGGACATGGAGGTCTATGAGAACTAGAATAGTCATATAACAAGACACCTAAGACAGAGGGAGAAGAGTGAGGACATGGAGGTCTATGAGAACTAGAATAGTCATATAACAAGACACCTAAGACAGAGGGAGAAGAGTGAGGACATGGAGGTCTATGAGAACTAGAATAGTCATATAACAAGACGCCTAAGACAGAGGGAGAAGAGTGAGGACATGGAGGTCTATGAGAACTAGAATAGTCATATAACAAGACACCTAAGACAGAGGGAGAGGAGTGAGGACATGGAGGTCTATGAGAACTAGAATAGTCATATAACAAGACACCTAAGACAGAGGGAGAGGAGTGAGGACATGGAGGTCTATGAGAACTAGAATAGTCATATAACAAGACACCTAAGACAGAGGGAGAGGAGTGAGGACATGGTGGTCTATGAGAACTAGAATAGTCATATAACAAGACACCTAAGACAGAGGGAGAAGAGTGAGGACATGGAGGTCTATGAGAACTAGAATAGTCATATAACAAGACGCCCAAGACAGAGGGAGAAGAGTGAGGACATGGAGGTCTATGAGAACTAGAATAGTCATATAACAAGACGACCAAGACAGAGGGAGAGGAGTGAGGACATGGTGGTCTATGAGAACTAGAATAGTCATATAACAAGACGCCTAAGACAGAGGGAGAAGAGTGAGGACATGGAGGTCTATGAGAACTAGAATAGTCATATAACAAGACACCTAAGACAGAGGGAGAGGAGTGAGGACCTGGAGGTCTATGAGAACTAGAATAGTCATATAACAAGGCGCCTAAGACAGAGGGAGAAGAGTGAGGACATGGAGGTCTATGAGAACTAGAATAGTCATATAACAAGACGCCTAAGACAGAGGGAGAAGAGTGAGGACATGGAGGTCTATGAGAACTAGAATAGTCATATAACAAGACACCTAAGACAGAGGGAGAGGAGTGAGGACATGGAGGTCTATGAGAACTAGAATAGTCATATAACAAGACGCCTAAGACAGAGGGAGAAGAGTGAGGACATGGAGGTCTATGAGAACTAGAATAGTCATATAACAAGACGCCTAAGACAGAGGGAGAAGAGTGAGGACATGGAGGTCTATGAGAACTAGAATAGTCATATAACAAGACGCCTAAGACAGAGGGAGAGGAGTGAGGACATGGAGGTCTATGAGAACTAGAATAGTCATATAACAAGACACCTAAGACAGAGGGAGAAGAGTGAGGACATGGAGGTCTATGAGAACTAGAATAGTCATAAAACAAGACGCCTAAGACAGAGGGAGAAGAGTGAGGACATGGAGGTCTATGAGAACTAGAATAGTCATATAACAAGACGCCTAAGACAGAGGGAGAAGAGTGAGGACATGGAGGTCTATGAGAACTAGAATAGTCCTATAACAAGACGCCTAAGACAGAGGGAGAGGAGTGAGGACATGGAGGTCTATGAGAACTAGAATAGTCATATAACAAGACGCCTAAGACAGAGGGAGAAGAGTGAGGACATGGAGGTCTATGAGAACTAGAATAGTCATATAACAAGACGCCTAAGACAGAGGGAGAAGAGTGAGGACATGGAGGTCTATGAGAACTAGAATAGTCATATAACAAGACGCCTAAGACATAGGGAGAAGAGTGAGGACATGGAGGTCTATGAGAACTAGAATAGTCATATAACAAGACGCCTAAGACAGAGGGAGAAGAGTGAGGACATGGAGGTCTATGAGAACTAGAATAGTCATATAACAAGACGCCCAAGACAGAGGGAGAAGAGTGAGGACATGGAGGTCTATGAGAACTAGAATAGTCATATAACAAGGCGCCTAAGACAGAGGGAGAAGAGTGAGGACATGGAGGTCTATGAGAACTAGAATAGTCATATAACAAGGCGCCTAAGACAGAGGGAGAAGAGTGAGGACATGGAGGTCTATGAGAACTAGAATAGTCATATAACAAGACGCCTAAGACAGAGGGAGAAGAGAGAGGACATGGAGGTCTATGAGAACTAGAATAGTCATATAACAAGACGCCCAAGACAGAGGGAGAAGAGTGAGGACATGGAGGTCTATGAGAACTAGAATAGTCATATAACAAGACGCCTAAGACAGAGGGAGAAGAGTGAGGACATGGAGGTCTATGAGAACTAGAATAGTCATATAACAAGACACCTAAGACAGAGGGAGAGGAGTGAGGACATGGTGGTCTATGAGAACTAGAATAGTCATATAACAAGACACCTAAGACAGAGGGAGAGGAGTGAGGACATGGAGGTCTATGAGAACTAGAATAGTCATATAACAAGACACCTAAGACAGAGGGAGAGGAGTGAGGACATGGAGGTCTATGAGAACTAGAATAGTCATATAACAAGACACCTAAGACAGAGGGAGAGGAGTGAGGACATGGAGGTCTATGAGAACTAGAATAGTCATATAACAAGACACCTAAGACAGAGGGAGAGGAGTGAGGACATGGTGGTCTATGAGAACTAGAATAGTCATATAACAAGACGCCTAAGACAGAGGGAGAAGAGTGAGGACATGGAGGTCTATGAGAACTAGAATAGTCATATAACAAGACACCTAAGACAGAGGGAGAGGAGTGAGGACATGGAGGTCTATGAGAACTAGAATAGTCATATAACAAGGCGCCTAAGACAGAGGGAGAAGAGTGAGGACATGGAGGTCTATGAGAACTAGAATAGTCATATAACAAGACGCCTAAGACAGAGGGAGAAGAGTGAGGACATGGAGGTCTATGAGAACTAGAATAGTCATATAACAAGACACCTAAGACAGAGGGAGAGGAGTGAGGACATGGAGGTCTATGAGAACTAGAATAGTCATATAACAAGACGCCCAAGACAGAGGGAGAAGAGTGAGGACATGGAGGTCTATGAGAACTAGAATAGTCATATAACAAGACACCTAAGACAGAGGGAGAAGAGTGAGGACATGGAGGTCTATGAGAACTAGAATAGTCATATAACAAGACCCCTAAGACAGAGGGAGAGGAGTGAGGACATGGTGGTCTATGAGAACTAGAATAGTCATATAACAAGACGCCTAAGACAGAGGGAGAAGAGTCAGGACATGGAGGTCTATGAGAACTAGAATAGTCATATAACAAGATGCCTAAGACAGAGGGAGAAGAGTGAGGACATGGAGGTCTATGAGAACTAGAATAGTCATATAACAAGATGCCTAAGACAGAGGGAGAAGAGTGAGGACCTGGAGGTCTATGAGAACTAGAATAGTCATATAACAAGACGCCCAAGACAGAGGGAGAAGAGTGAGGACATGGAGGTCTATGAGAACTAGAATAGTCATATAACAAGACACCTAAGACAGAGGGAGAAGAGTGAGGACATGGAGGTCTATGAGAACTAGAATAGTCATATAACAAGATGCCTAAGACAGAGGGAGAAGAGTGAGGACATGGAGGTCTATGAGAACTAGAATAGTCATATAACAAGATGCCTAAGACAGAGGGAGAAGAGTGAGGACATGGAGGTCTATGAGAACTAGAATAGTCATATAACAAGATGCCTAAGACAGAGGGAGAAGAGTGAGGACCTGGAGGTCTATGAGAACTAGAATAGTCATATAACAAGACGCCCAAGACAGAGGGAGAAGAGTGAGGACATGGAGGTCTATGAGAACTAGAATAGTCATATAACAAGACACCTAAGACAGAGGGAGAAGAGTGAGGACATGGAGGTCTATGAGAACTAGAATAGTCATATAACAAGATGCCTAAGACAGAGGGAGAAGAGTGAGGACATGGAGGTCTATGAGAACTAGAATAGTCATATAACAAGACGCCTAAGACAGAGGGAGAGGAGTGAGGACATGGAGGTCTATGAGAACTAGAATAGTCATATAACAAGACGCCCAAGACAGAGGGAGAAGAGTGAGGACATGGAGGTCTATGAGAACTAGAATAGTCATATAACAAGACGTCTAAGACAGAGGGAGAAGAGTGAGGACATGGAGGTCTATGAGAACTAGAATAGTCATATAACAAGACGCCTAAGACAGAGGGAGAAGAGTGAGGACATGGAGGTCTATGAGAACTAGAATAGTCATATAACAAGACGCCTAAGACAGAGGGAGAAGAGTGAGGACATGGAGGTCTATGAGAACTAGAATAGTCATATAACAAGACGACCAAGACAGAGGGAGAAGAGTGAGGACATGGAGGTCTATGAGAACTAGAATAGTCATATAACAAGATGCCTAAGAAAGAGGGAGAAGAGTGAGGACATGGAGGTCTATGAGAACTAGAATAGTCATATAACAAGACGCCTAAGACAGAGGGAGAAGATTGAGGACATGGAGGTCTATGAGAACTAGAATAGTCATATAACAAGACGCCTAAGACAGAGGGAGAAGAGTGAGGACATGGAGGTCTATGAGAACTAGAATAGTCATATAACAAGACGCCTAAGACAGAGGGAGAAGAGTGAGGACATGGAGGTCTATGAGAACTAGAATAGTCATATAACAAGACACCTAAGACAGAGGGAGAAGAGTGAGGACATGGAGGTCTATGAGAACTAGAATAGTCATATAACAAGACGCCTAAGACAGAGGGAGAGGAGTGAGGACATGGAGGTCTATGAGAACTAGAATAGTCATATAACAAGACGCCCAAGACAGAGGGAGAAGAGTGAGGACATGGAGGTCTATGAGAACTAGAATAGTCATATAACAAGACGTCTAAGACAGAGGGAGAAGAGTGAGGACATGGAGGTCTATGAGAACTAGAATAGTCATATAACAAGACGCCTAAGAAAGAGGGAGAAGAGTGAGGACATGGAGGTCTATGAGAACTAGAATAGTCATATAACAAGACGCCTAAGACAGAGGGAGAAGAGTGAGGACATGGAGGTCTATGAGAACTAGAATAGTCATATAACAAGACGCCCAAGACAGAGGGAGAAGAGTGAGGACATGGAGGTCTATGAGAACTAGAATAGTCATATAACAAGACGCCTAAGACAGAGGGAGAGGAGTGAGGACATGGAGGTCTATGAGAACTAGAATAGTCATATAACAAGACACCTAAGACAGAGGGAGAAGAGTGAGGACATGGAGGTCTATGAGAACTAGAATAGTCATATAACAAGATGCCTAAGACAGAGGGAGAAGAGTGAGGACATGGAGGTCTATGAGAACTAGAATAGTCATATAACAAGACGCCTAAGACAGAGGGAGAAGAGTGAGGACATGGAGGTCTATGAGAACTAGAATAGTCATATAACAAGACGCCTAAGACAGAGGGAGAAGAGTGAGGACATGGAGGTCTATGAGAACTAGAATAGTCATATAACAAGACGCCTAAGACAGAGGGAGAAGAGTGAGGACATGGAGGTCTATGAGAACTAGAATAGTCATATAACAAGACGCCTAAGACAGAGGGAGAGGAGTGAGGACATGGAGGTCTATGAGAACTAGAATAGTCATATAACAAGACACCTAAGACAGAGGGAGAAGAGTGAGGACATGGAGGTCTATGAGAACTAGAAAAGTCCTATAACAAGGCGCCTAAGACAGAGGGAGAGGAGTGAGGACATGGTGGTCTATGAGAACTAGAATAGTCATATAACAAGACGCCTAAGACAGAGGGAGAAGAGTGAGGACATGGAGGTCTATGAGAACTAGAATAGTCATATAACAAGACGCCTAAGACAGAGGGAGAAGAGTGAGGACATGGAGGTCTATGAGAACTAGAATAGTCATATAACAAGACGCCTAAGACAGAGGGAGAAGAGTGAGGACATGGAGGTCTATGAGAACTAGAATAGTCATATAACAAGACGCCTAAGACAGAGGGAGAAGAGTGAGGACATGGAGGTCTATGAGAACTAGAATAGTCATATAACAAGACACCTAAGACAGAGGGAGAAGAGTGAGGACATGGAGGTCTATGAGAACTAGAATAGTCATATAACAAGACGCCCAAGACAGAGGGAGAAGAGTGAGGACATGGAGGTCTATGAGAACTAGAATAGTCATATAACAAGGCGCCTAAGACAGAGGGAGAGGAGTGAGGACATGGTGGTCTATGAGAACTAGAATAGTCATATAACAAGGCGCCTAAGACAGAGGGAGAAGAGTGAGGACATGGAGGTCTATGAGAACTAGAATAGTCATATAACAAGACACCTAAGACAGAGAGAGAAGAGTGAGGACATGGAGGTCTATGAGAACTAGAATAGTCATATAACAAGACGCCTAAGACAGAGGGAGAAGAGTGAGGACATGGAGGTCTATGAGAAGTAGAATAGTCATATAACAAGACGCCTAAGACAGAGGGAGAAGAGTGAGGACATGGAGGTCTATGAGAACTAGAATAGTCATAAAACAAGACGCCTAAGACAGAGGGAGAGGAGTGAGGACATGGAGGTCTATGAGAACTAGAATAGTCATATAACAAGACGCCTAAGACAGAGGGAGAGGAGTGAGGACATGGAGGTCTATGAGAACTAGAATAGTCATATAACAAGGCGCCTAAGACAGAGGGAGAAGAGTGAGGACATGGAGGTCTATGAGAACTAGAATAGTCATATAACAAGACGCCTAAGACAGAGGGAGAAGAGTGAGGACATGGAGGTCTATGAGAACTAGAATAGTCATATAACAAGGCGCCTAAGACAGAGGGAGAGGAGTGAGGACATGGTGGTCTATGAGAACTAGAATAGTCATATAACAAGGCGCCTAAGACAGAGGGAGAAGAGTGAGGACATGGAGGTCTATGAGAACTAGAATAGTCATATAACAAGACGACCAAGACAGAGGGAGAAGAGTGAGGACATGGAGGTCTATGAGAACTAGAATAGTCATATAACAAGACGCCTAAGACAGAGGGAGAAGAGTGAGGACATGGAGGTCTATGAGAACTAGAATAGTCATATAACAAGACGCCTAAGACAGAGGGAGAAGAGTGAGGACATGGAGGTCTATGAGAACTAGAATAGTCATATAACAAGACACCTAAGACATAGGGAGAAGAGTGAGGACATGGAGGTCTATGAGAACTAGAATAGTCATATAACAAGGCGCCTAAGACAGAGGGAGAAGAGTGAGGACATGGAGGTCTATGAGAACTAGAATAGTCATATAACAAGACGCCTAAGACAGAGGGAGAGGAGTGAGGACATGGAGGTCTATGAGAACTAGAATAGTCATATAACAAGACGCCTAAGACAGAGGGAGAGGAGTGAGGACATGGAGGTCTATGAGAACTAGAATAGTCATATAACAAGACACCTAAGACAGAGGGAGAGGAGTGAGGACATGGAGGTCTATGAGAACTAGAATAGTCATATAACAAGACGCCTAAGACAGAGGGAGAAGAGTGAGGACATGGAGGTCTATGAGAACTAGAATAGTCATATAACAAGACGCCTAAGACAGAGGGAGAAGAGTGAGGACCTGGAGGTCTATGAGAACTAGAATAGTCATATAACAAGACGCCCAAGACAGAGGGAGAAGAGTGAGGACATGGAGGTCTATGAGAACTAGAATAGTCATATAACAAGACGCCTAAGACAGAGGGAGAGGAGTGAGGACATGGAGGTCTATGAGAACTAGAATAGTCATATAACAAGGCGCCTAAGACAGAGGGAGAAGAGTGAGGACATGGAGGTCTATGAGAACTAGAATAGTCATATAACAAGACGCCTAAGACAGAGGGAGAAGAGTGAGGACATGGAGGTCTATGAGAACTAGAATAGTCATATAACAAGACGCCTAAGACAGAGGGAGAAGAGTGAGGACATGGAGGTCTATGAGAACTAGAATAGTCATATAACAAGACGCCTAAGACATAGGGAGAAGATTGAGGACATGGAAGTCTATGAGAACTAGAATAGTCATATAACAAGACACCTAAGACAGAGGGAGAAGAGTGAGGACATGGTGGTCTATGAGAACTAGAATAGTCATATAACAAGACACCTAAGACAGAGGGAGAAGAGTGAGGACATGGAGGTCTATGAGAACTAGAATAGTCATATAACAAGATGCCTAAGACAGAGGGAGAAGAGTGAGGACATGGAGGTCTATGAGAACTAGAATAGTCATATAACAAGACGCCTAAGACAGAGGGAGAAGAGTGAGGACATGGAGGTCTATGAGAACTAGAATAGTCATATAACAAGACGCCTAAGACAGAGGGAGAAGAGTGAGGACATGGAGGTCTATGAGAACTAGAATAGTCATATAACAAGACGCCCAAGACAGAGGGAGAGGAGTGAGGACATGGAGGTCTATGAGAACTAGAATAGTCATATAACAAGATGCCTAAGACAGAGGGAGAAGAGTGAGGACATGGAGGTCTATGAGAACTAGAATAGTCATATAACAAGACACCTAAGACAGAGGGAGAAGAGTGAGGACATGGAGGTCTATGAGAACTAGAATAGTCATATAACAAGACGCCTAAGACAGAGGGAGAAGAGTGAGGACATGGAGGTCTATGAGAACTAGAATAGTCATATAACAAGACGCCTAAGACAGAGGGAGAAGAGTGAGGACATGGAGGTCTATGAGAACTAGAATAGTCATATAACAAGACGCCTAAGACAGAGGGAGAAGAGTGAGGACATGGAGGTCTATGAGAACTAGAATAGTCATATAACAAGACACCTAAGACAGAGGGAGAAGAGTGAGGACATGGAGGTCTATGAGAACTAGAATAGTCATATAACAAGACGCCTAAGACAGAGGGAGAAGAGTGAGGACATGGAGGTCTATGAGAACTAGAATAGTCATATAACAAGACGCCTAAGACAGAGGGAGAAGAGTGAGGACATGGAGGTCTATGAGAACTAGAATAGTCATATAACAAGGCGCCTAAGACAGAGGGAGAGGAGTGAGGACATGGTGGTCTATGAGAACTAGAATAGTCATATAACAAGGCGCCTAAGACAGAGGGAGAGGAGTGAGGACATGGAGGTCTATGAGAACTAGAATAGTCATATAACAAGGCGCCTAAGACAGAGGGAGAAGAGTGAGGACATGGAGGTCTATGAGAACTAGAATAGTCATATAACAAGACACCTAAGACAGAGGGAGAAGAGTGAGGACATGGAGGTCTATGAGAACTAGAATAGTCATATAACAAGACGACCAAGACAGAGGGAGAAGAGTGAGGACATGGAGGTCTATGAGAACTAGAATAGTCATATAACAAGACGCCCAAGACAGAGGGAGAAGAGTGAGGACATGGAGGTCTATGAGAACTAGAATAGTCATATAACAAGACGCCTAAGACAGAGGGAGAAGAGTGAGGACATGGAGGTCTATGAGAACTAGAATAGTCATATAACAAGACGCCCAAGACAGAGGGAGAGGAGTGAGGACATGGAGGTCTATGAGAACTAGAATAGTCATATAACAAGACGCCTAAGACAGAGGGAGAAGAGTGAGGACATGGAGGTCTATGAGAACTAGAATAGTCATATAACAAGACGCCCAAGACAGAGGGAGAAGAGTGAGGACATGGAGGTCTATGAGAACTAGAATAGTCATATAACAAGACACCTAAGACATAGGGAGAAGAGTGAGGACATGGAGGTCTATGAGAACTAGAATAGTCATATAACAAGACGCCTAAGACAGAGGGAGAAGAGTGAGGACATGGTGGTCTATGAGAACTAGAATAGTCATATAACAAGACGCCTAAGACAGAGGGAGAGGAGTGAGGACATGGAGGTCTATGAGAACTAGAATAGTCATATAACAAGACGCCTAAGACAGAGGGAGAAGAGTGAGGACATGGAGGTCTATGAGAACTAGAATAGTCATATAACAAGACGCCTAAGACAGAGGGAGAAGAGTGAGGACATGGAGGTCTATGAGAACTAGAATAGTCATATAACAAGACGCCTAAGACAGAGGGAGAAGAGTGAGGACATGGAGGTCTATGAGAACTAGAATAGTCATATAACAAGACGCCCAAGAAAGAGGGAGAAGAGTGAGGACATGGAGGTCTATGAGAACTAGAATAGTCATATAACAAGACGCCTAAGACAGAGGGAGAGGAGTGAGGACATGGAGGTCTATGAGAACTAGAATAGTCATATAACAAGATGCCTAAGACAGAGGGAGAGGAGTGAGGACATGGAGGTCTATGAGAACTAGAATAGTCATATAACAAGACGCCTAAGACAGAGGGAGAGGAGTGAGGACATGGAGGTCTATGAGAACTAGAATAGTCATATAACAAGACACCCAAGACAGAGGGAGAAGAGTGAGGACATGGAGGTCTATGAGAACTAGAATAGTCATATAACAAGACGCCCAAGACAGAGGGAGAGGAGTGAGGACATGGAGGTCTATGAGAACTAGCATAGTCATATAACAAGACGCCCAAGACAGAGGGAGAAGAGTGAGGACATGGAGGTCTATGAGAACTAGAATAGTCATATAACAAGACGCCTAAGACAGAGGGAGAGGAGTGAGGACATGGAGGTCTATGAGAACTAGAATAGTCATATAACAAGACGCCTAAGACAGAGGGAGAAGAGAGAGGACATGGAGGTCTATGAGAACTAGAATAGTCATATAACAAGACGCCTAAGACAGAGGGAGAAGAGTGAGGACATGGAGGTCTATGAGAACTAGAATAGTCATATAACAAGACGCCTAAGACAGAGGGAGAAGAGTGAGGACATGGAGGTCTATGAGAACTAGAATAGTCATATAACAAGGCGCCTAAGACAGAGGGAGAAGAGTGAGGACATGGAGGTCTATGAGAACTAGAATAGTCATATAACAAGACGCCTAAGACAGAGGGAGAAGAGTGAGGACATGGAGGTCTATGAGAACTAGAATAGTCATATAACAAGACACCTAAGACAGAGGGAGAAGAGTGAGGACATGGAGGTCTATGAGAACTAGAATAGTCATATAACAAGACGCCTAAGACAGAGGGAGAAGAGTGAGGACATGGAGGTCTATGAGAACTAGAATAGTCATATAACAAGGCGCCTAAGACAGAGGGAGAAGAGTGAGGACATGGAGGTCTATGAGAACTAGAATAGTCATATAACAAGGCGCCTAAGACAGAGGGAGAGGAGTGAGGACATGGTGGTCTATGAGAACTAGAATAGTCATATAACAAGACGCCCAAGACAGAGGGAGAAGAGTGAGGACATGGAGGTCTATGAGAACTAGAATAGTCATATAACAAGACGCCTAAGACAGAGGGAGAGGAGTGAGGACATGGAGGTCTATGAGAACTAGAATAGTCATATAACAAGACGCCTAAGACAGAGGGAGAGGAGTGAGGACATGGAGGTCTATGAGAACTAGAATAGTCATATAACAAGGCGCCTAAGACAGAGGGAGAAGAGTGAGGACATGGAGGTCTATGAGAACTAGAATAGTCATATAACAAGACACCTAAGACAGAGGGAGAAGAGTGAGGACATGGAGGTCTATGAGAACTAGAATAGTCATATAACAAGACGCCTAAGACAGAGGGAGAAGAGTGAGGACATGGAGGTCTATGAGAACTAGAATAGTCATATAACAAGGCGCCTAAGACAGAGGGAGAAGAGTGAGGACATGGAGGTCTATGAGAACTAGAATAGTCATATAACAAGGCGCCTAAGACAGAGGGAGAAGAGTGAGGACATGGAGGTCTATGAGAACTAGAATAGTCATATAACAAGGCGCCTAAGACAGAGGGAGAAGAGTGAGGACATGGAGGTCTATGAGAACTAGAATAGTCATATAACAAGACACCTAAGACAGAGGGAGAAGAGTGAGGACATGGAGGTCTATGAGAACTAGAATAGTCATATAACAAGACGCCTAAGACAGAGGGAGAAGAGTGAGGACATGGAGGTCTATGAGAACTAGAATAGTCATATAACAAGACGCCTAAGACAGAGGGAGAAGAGTGAGGACATGGAGGTCTATGAGAACTAGAATAGTCATATAACAAGACGCCTAAGACAGAGGGAGAAGAGTGAGGACATGGAGGTCTATGAGAACTAGAATAGTCATATAACAAGACGCCTAAGACAGAGGGAGAAGAGTGAGGACATGGAGGTCTATGAGAACTAGAATAGTCATATAACAAGACGCCTAAGACAGAGGGAGAGGAGTGAGGACCTGGAGGTCTATGAGAACTAGAAAAGTCATATAACAAGACACCTAAGACAGAGGAAGAAGAGTGAGGACATGGAGGTCTATGAGAACTAGAATAGTCATATAACAAGGCGCCTAAGACAGAGGGAGAAGAGTGAGGACATGGAGGTCTATGAGAACTAGAATAGTCATATAACAAGACGCCTAAGACAGAGGGAGAAGAGTGAGGACATGGAGGTCTATGAGAACTAGAATAGTCATATAACAAGACGCCTAAGACAGAGGGAGAAGAGTGAGGACATGGAGGTCTATGAGAACTAGAATAGTCATATAACAAGGCGCCTAAGACAGAGGGAGAAGAGTGAGGACATGGAGGTCTATGAGAACTAGAATAGTCATATAACAAGACACCTAAGACAGAGGGAGAAGAGTGAGGACATGGAGGTCTATGAGAACTAGAATAGTCATATAACAAGGCGCCTAAGACAGAGGGAGAAGAGTGAGGACATGGTGGTCTATGAGAACTAGAATAGTCATATAACAAGACGCCTAAGACAGAGGGAGAAGAGTGAGGACATGGAGGTCTATGAGAACTAGAATAGTCATATAACAAGACGCCTAAGACAGAGGGAGAAGAGAGAGGACATGGAGGTCTATGAGAACTAGAATAGTCATATAACAAGACGACCAAGACAGAGGGAGAAGAGTGAGGACATGGAGGTCTATGAGAACTAGAATAGTCATATAACAAGATGCCTAAGACAGAGGGAGAAGAGTGAGGACATGGAGGTCTATGAGAACTAGAATAGTCATATAACAAGGCGCCTAAGACAGAGGGAGAGGAGTGAGGACATGGTGGTCTATGAGAACTAGAATAGTCATATAACAAGACGCCCAAGACAGAGGGAGAAGAGTGAGGACATGGAGGTCTATGAGAACTAGAATAGTCATATAACAAGGCGCCTAAGACAGAGGGAGACGAGTGAGGACATGGAGGTCTATGAGAACTAGAATAGTCATATAACAAGATGCCTAAGACAGAGGGAGAAGAGTGAGGACATGGAGGTCTATGAGAACTAGAATAGTCATATAACAAGGCGCCTAAGACAGAGGGAGAGGAGTGAGGACATGGTGGTCTATGAGAACTAGAATAGTCATATAACAAGACGCCCAAGACAGAGGGAGAAGAGTGAGGACATGGAGGTCTATGAGAACTAGAATAGTCATATAACAAGACACCTAAGACAGAGGGAGAAGAGTGAGGACATGGAGGTCTATGAGAACTAGAATAGTCATATAACAAGACGCCTAAGACAGAGGGAGAAGAGTGAGGACATGGAGGTCTATGAGAACTAGAATAGTCATATAACAAGACGCCTAAGACAGAGGGAGAGGAGTGAGGACATGGGGGTCTATGAGAACTAGAATAGTCATATAACAAGACACGTAAGACAGAGGGAGAAGAGTGAGGACATGGAGGTCTATGAGAACTAGAATAGTCATATAACAAGACGCCTAAGACAGAGGGAGAGGAGTGAGGACATGGAGGTCTATGAGAACTAGAATAGTCATATAACAAGACACCTAAGACAGAGGGAGAAGAGTGAGGACATGGTGGTCTATGAGAACTAGAATAGTCATATAACAAGACACCTAAGACAGAGGGAGAAGAGTGAGGACATGGAGGTCTATGAGAACTAGAATAGTCATATAACAAGACGCCCAAGACAGAGGGAGAAGAGTGAGGACATGGAGGTCTATGAGAACTAGAATAGTCATATAACAAGATGCCTAAGACAGAGGGAGAAGAGTGAGGACATGGAGGTCTATGAGAACTAGAATAGTCATATAACAAGGCGCCTAAGACAGAGGGAGAGGAGTGAGGACATGGAGGTCTATGAGAACTAGAATAGTCATATAACAAGGCGCCTAAGACAGAGTGAGAAGAGTGAGGACATGGAGGTCTATGAGAACTAGAATAGTCATATAACAAGACGCCCAAGACAGAGGGAGAAGAGTGAGGACATGGAGGTCTATGAGAACTAGAATAGTCATATAACAAGGCGCCTAAGACAGAGTGAGAAGAGTGAGGACATGGAGGTCTATGAGAACTAGAATAGTCATATAACAAGGCGCCTAAGACAGAGGGAGAGGAGTGAGGACATGGTGGTCTATGAGAACTAGAATAGTCATATAACAAGACGCCCAAGACAGAGGGAGAAGAGTGAGGACATGGAGGTCTATGAGAACTAGAATAGTCATATAACAAGACACCTAAGACAGAGGGAGAAGAGTGAGGACATGGAGGTCTATGAGAACTAGAATAGTCATATAACAAGACGCCTAAGACAGAGGGAGAAGAGTGAGGACATGGAGGTCTATGAGAACTAGAATAGTCATATAACAAGGCGCCTAAGACAGAGGGAGAAGAGTGAGGACATGGAGGTCTATGAGAACTAGAATAGTCATATAACAAGACGCCTAAGACAGAGGGAGAAGAGTGAGGACATGGAGGTCTATGAGAACTAGAATAGTCATATAACAAGACGCCTAAGACAGAGGGAGAAGAGTGAGGACATGGAGGTCTATGAGAACTAGAATAGTCATATAACAAGGCGCCTAAGACAGAGGGAGAGGAGTGAGGACATGGAGGTCTATGAGAACTAGAATAGTCATATAACAAGATGCCTAAGACAGAGGGAGAAGAGTGAGGACATGGAGGTCTATGAGAACTAGAATAGTCATATAACAAGACGCCTAAGACAGAGGGAGAAGAGTGAGGACATGGAGGTCTATGAGAACTAGAATAGTCATATAACAAGACGCCTAAGACAGAGGGAGAAGAGAGAGGACATGGAGGTCTATGAGAACTAGAATAGTCATATAACAAGACGCCTAAGACAGAGGGAGAAGAGTGAGGACATGTGGGTTTGGGGGACCGGTCGGCCTCTTAGGCCCCACTCACGGTGTCCACTCCTCCGGCCATCAGCTCGGTGATGTTGGCTTTTATCGAGTCCAGTGGAAGTTCTCCCTGCAGCAGCAGCTCGGCCATAATCCCGGAGTATCCTCGCTCCTGACCCAGACAGAACTCCTGGTAGATGTTCTGGATACATCGATCCGCTGCACAGAGTAACCAGAGGTCATAAGAGGGGGGCAGAGTGTTATCTACAGGGTGATTGTGGGGGGCATAGTGGTATCTACAGGGTGATTGTGGGGGGCAGAGTGGTATCTACAGGGTGATTGTGGGGGGCAGAGTGGTATCTACAGGGTGATTGTGGGGGCAGAGTGGTATCTACAGGGTGATTGTGTGGGGCAGAGTGGTATCTACAGGGTGATTGTGGGGGCAGAGTGGTATCTACAGGGTGATTGTGTGGGGCAGAGTGGTATCTACAGGGTGATTGTGGGGGGCAGAGTGGTATCTACAGGGTGATTGTGGGGGGCAGAGTCGTATCTACAGGGTGATTGTGGGGGGCAGAGTGGTATCTACAGGGTGATTGTGGGGGGCAGAGTGGTATCTACAGGGTGATTGTGGGGGGCAGAGTGGTATCTACAGGGCGATTGTGGGGGGCAGTGGGGTATCTACAGGGTGATTGTGGGGGGCAGAGTGGTATCTACAGGGTGATTGTGGGGGGCAGTGGGGTATCTACAGGGTGATTGTGGGGGGCAGAGTGGTATCTACAGGGTGATTGTGGGGGGCAGAGTGGTATCTACAGGGTGATTGTGGGGGGCAGAGTGGTATCTACAGGGTGATTGTGGGGGGCAGAGTGGTATCTACAGGGTGATTGTGGGGGCAGAGGGGTATCTACAGGGTGATTGTGGGGGCAGAGTGGTATCTACAGGGTGATTGTGGGGGGCAGAGTGGTATCTACAGGGTGATTGTGGGGGGCAGAGTGGTATCTACAGCGTGATGGGGGTGGCAGAGTGGTATCTACAGGGTGATTGTGGGGGGCAGAGTGGTATCTACAGGGTGATTGTGGGGGCAGAGGGGTATCTACAGGGTGATTGTTGGGGGCAGAGTGGTATCTACAGGGTGATTTTGGGGGGCAGAGTGGTATCTACAGCGTGATAAGGGTGGCAGAGTGGTATCTACAGGGTGATTGTGGGGGGCAGAGTGGTATCTACAGCGTGATGGGGGTGGCAGAGTGGTATCTACAGGGTGATTGTGGGGGGCAGAGTCGTATCTACAGGGTGATTGTGGGGGGCAGAGTGGTATCTACAGGGTGATTGTGGGGACAGAGTGGTATCTACAGGGTGATTGTGGGGGGCAGAGTGGTATCTACAGGGTGATTGTGGGGGGCAGAGTGGTATCTACAGGGTGATTGTGGGGGGCAGAGTGGTATCTACAGCGTGATGGGGGTGGCAGAGTGGTATCTACAGGGTGATTGTGGGGGGCAGAGTGGTATCTACAGGGTGATTGTGGGGGCAGAGGGGTATCTACAGGGTGATTGTGGGGGGCAGAGTGGTATCTACAGGGTGATTGTGGGGGGCAGAGTGGTATCTACAGCGTGATAAGGGTGGCAGAGTGGTATCTACAGGGTGATTGTGGGGGGCAGAGTGGTATCTACAGGGTGATGGTGGGGGGGCAGAGTGGTATCTACAGGGTGATTGTGGGGGGCAGAGTGGTATCTACAGGGTGATTGTGGGGGGCAGAGTGGTATCTACAGGGTGATTGTGGGGGGCAGAGTGGTATCTACCGGGTGATGGTGGGGGGGGGGCAGAGTGGTATCTACAGGGTGATTGTGGGGGGCAGAGTGGTATCTACAGGGTGATTGTGGGGGGCAGAGTGGTATCTACAGGCTGATTGTGGGGGGCAGAGTGGTATCTACAGGGTGATGGTGGGGGGCAGAGTGGTATCTACAGGGTGATTGTGGGGGGCAGAGTGGTATCTACAGGGTGATTGTGGGGGGCAGAGTGGTATCTACAGGGTGATTGTGGGGGGCAGAGTGGTATCTACAGGGTGATTGTGGGGGGCAGAGTGGTATCTACAGGGTGATTGTGGGGGGCAGAGTGGTATCTACAGGGTGATTGTGGGGGGCAGAGTGGTATCTACAGGGTGATTGTGGGTGGCAGAGTGGTATCTACAGGGTGATGGTGGGGGGGCAGAGTGGTATCTACAGGGTGATTGTGGGGGGCAGAGTGGTATCTACAGGGTGATTGTGGGGGGCAGAGTGGTATCTACAGGGTGATGGGGGTGGCAGAGTGGTATCTACAGGGTAATTGTCAGGGGCAGAGTGGTATCTACAGGGTGATTGTGGGGGGCAGAGTGGTATCTACAGGGTGATGTGGGGGGCAGAGTGGTATCTACAGGGTGATTGTGGGGGGCAGAGTGGTATCTACAGGGTGATTGTGGGGGGCAGAGTGGTATCTACAGGGTGATTGTGGGGGGCAGAGTGGTATCTACAGGGTGATTGTGGGGGGCAGAGTGGTATCTACAGGGCGATGGTGGGGGGCAGTGGGGTATCTACAGGGTGATTGTGGGGGGCAGAGTGGTATCTACAGGGTGATTGTGGGGGGCAGTGGGGTATCTACAGGGTGATTGTGGGGGGCATAGTGGTATCTACAGGGTGATTGTGGGGGGCAGAGTGGTATCTACAGGGTGATGTTGGGGGGGCAGAGTTGTATCTACAGGGCGATGGTGGGGGGCAGTGGGGTATCTACAGGGTGATTGTGGGGGGCAGAGTGGTATCTACAGGGTGATTGTGGGGGGCAGTGGGGTATCTACAGGGTGATTGTGGGGGGCATAGTGGTATCTACAGGGTGATTGTGGGGGGCAGAGTGGTATCTACAGGGTGATGGTGGGGGGGGGGGGCAGAGTGGTATCTACAGGGTGATTGTGGGGGGCAGAGTGGTATCTACAGGGTGATTGTGGGGGGAAGAGTGGTATCTACAGGGTGATGTTGGGGGGGCAGAGTGGTATCTACAGGGTGATGGTGGGGGGGGGCAGAGTGGTATCTACAGGGTGATTGTGAGGGGCAGAGTGGTAACTACAGGGCGATGGTGGGGGGCAGAGTGGTATCTACAGGGCGATGGTGGGGGGGCAGAGTGGTATCTACAGGGTGATTGTGTGGGGCAGAGTGGTATCTACAGGGTGTTTGTGGGGGGCAGAGTGGTATCTACAGGGTGATTGTGAGGGGCAGAGTGGTATCTACAGGGTGATTGTGGGGGGCAGAGTGGTATCTACAGGGTGATTGTGGGGGCAGAGTGGTATCTACAGGGCGATTGTGGGGGGCAGAGTGGTATCTACAGGGCGATTGTGGGGGGCAGAGTGGTATCTACAGGGTGATTGTGGGGGCAGAGTGGTATCTACAGTGTGATTGTGGGGGGCAGAGTGGTATCTACAGGGCGATTGTGGGGGGCAGAGTGGTATCTACAGGGTGATTGTGGGGGGCAGAGTGGTATCTACACGGTGATTGTGTGGGGCAGAGTGGTATCTACAGGGTGATGGGGGTGGCAGAGTGGTATCTACAGGGTGATTGTGGGGGGCAGAGTGGTATCTACAGGGTGATTGTGGGGGGCAGAGTGGTATCTACAGGGTGATGGTGGGGGCAGAGTGGTATCTACAGGGTGATTGTGGGGGCAGAGTGGTATCTACAAGGTGATTGTGGGGGGCAGAGTGGTATCTACAGGGTGATTGTGGGGGGCAGTGGGGTATCTACAGGGTGATTGTGGGGGGCAGAGTGGTATCTACAGGGTGATTGTGGGGGCAGAGTGGTATCTACAGGGCGATTGTGGGGGGCAGAGTGGTATCTACAGGGTGATTGTGGGGGGCAGAGTGGTATCTACAGGGTGATTGTGGGGGGCAGAGTGGTATCTACAGGGTGTTTGTGGGGGGCAGAGTGGTATCTACAGGGTGATTGTGGGGGGCAGAGAGGTATCTACAGGGTGATTGTGAGGGGCAGAGTGGTATCTACAGGGTGATTGTGGGGGGCAGTGGGGTATCTACAGGGTGATTGTGGGGGGCAGAGTGGTATCTACAGGGTGATTGTGGGGGGCAGAGTGGTATCTACAGGGTGATGGTGGGCGGTGGCAGAGTGGTATCTACAGGGTGATGGTGGGCGGTGGCAGAGTGGTATCTACAGGGTGATGGTGGGCGGTGGCAGAGTGGTATCTACAGGGTGATTGTGGGGGGCAGAGTGGTATCTACAGGGTGATTGTGAGGGGCAGAGTGGTATCTACAGGGTGATTGTGGGGGGCAGAGTGGTATCTACAGGGTGATTGTGGGGGGCAGAGTGGTATCTACAGGGTGATTGTGGGGGGCAGAGTGGTATCTACAGGGTGATTGTGGGGGGCAGAGTGGTATCTACTGCGCATAGCCAAGGGGCATCTACAGGGGAGAGAGAGATTAGGGCGGGGGGCCAGCACCAGGGGTAGTACAGAGGGGCAAAGAGTGCAGTGGGTCATTTACAAGGGAGGACAAAGGGGCATCTACTGGGGAGGTAGAGAAGGGCAGTGGGCATCTAACGGAAGGTGGAGGAACATCTACCGAAGATGGAGGGCAGAAGGGCATCTACAGGTGAGGGAGAGGAGGGCGGAGGGGCATCTACAGGTGAGGGAGAGGAGGGCGGAGGGGCATCTACAGGTGAGGGAGAGGAGGGCGGAGGGGCATCTACAGGTGAGGGAGAGGAGGGCGGAGGGGCATCTACAGGTGAGGGAGAGGAGGGCGGAGGGGCATCTACAGGTGAGGGAGAGGAGGGGCATCTACAGGTGAGGGAGAGGAGGGCGGAGGGGCATCTACAGGTGAGGGAGAGGAGGGCGGAGGGGCATCTACAGGTGAGGGAGAGGAGGGGCATCTACAGGTGAGGGAGAGGAGGGCGGAGGGGCATCTACAGGTGAGGGAGAGGAGGGCGGAGGGGCATCTACAGGTGAGGGAGAGGAGGGCGGAGGGGCATCTACAGGTGAGGGAGAGGAGGGCGGAGGGGCATCTACAAGGGAGTAAAATGAGGGGGAGGGGCAGTGGAAGAGGAGTTCGTCCCTGTATTTCTGGGGGACACATGTATTATCTCACCTTGTTCGAATATAATATCCCAGGAATTCATATGTTCTCGCCATATTCTGCTGTCTGAGAGCTGCAGGACCTGGTAAGGGAAGTAGAGCAGCGGGAGGGTGGTCTTCAACATTGTCTCCACCGCGCTGATAAACCGAAGCGACTCCGGATTCGGGTGTTCCTCCAGGAGTCCAAGACGCTGCCCATATAAGACATAGCCGCTGGCTGCAAGGAGGAAAGATACATGGGAGATCCCCAGGTTATACCGGCTGTACATATATCATTATATACAGGAGATCCCCAGGTTATAGCGGCTGTACATATATCATTATATACAGGAGATCCCCAGGTTATAGCGGCTGTACATATATCATTATATACAGGAGATCCCCAGGTTATACCGGCTGTACATATATCATTATATACAGGAGATCCCCAGGTTATACCGGCTGTACATATATCATTATACACAGGAGATCCCCAGGTTATACCGGCTGTACATATATCATTATATACAGGAGATCCCCAGGTTATACCGGCTGTACATATATCATTATATACAGGAGATCCCCGGGTTATACCGGCTGTACATATATCATTATATACAGGAGATCCCCAGGTTATACCGGCTGTACATATATCATTATATACAGGAGCCCCCCAGGTTATACCGGCTGTACATATATCATTATATACAGGAGATCCCCAGGTTATACCGGCTGTACATATATCATTATATACAGGAGCCCCCCAGGTTATACCGGCTGTACATATATCATTATATACAGGAGATCCCCAGGTTATACCGGCTGTACATATATCATTATATACAGGAGATACCCAGGTTATACCGGCTGTACATATATCATTATATACAGGAGATCCCCAGGTTATACCGGCTGTACATATATCATTATATACAGGAGATACCCAGGTTATACCGGCTGTACATATATCATTATATACAGGAGATCCCCAGGTTATACCGGCTGTACATATATCATTATATACAGGAGATCCCCAGGTTATACCGGCTGTACATATATCACTATATACAGGAGATCCCCAGGTTATACCGGCTGTACATATATCATTATGTACAGGAGATCCCCAGGTTATACCGGCTGTACATATATCATTATATACAGGAGATCCCCAGGTTATACCGGCTGTACATATATCATTATATACAGGAGATCCACAAGTTATACCGGCTGTACATATATCATTATATACAGGAGATCCCCAGGTTATACCGGCTGTACATATATCATTATATACAGGAGATCCCCAGGTTATACCGACTGTACATATATCATTATATACAGGAGATCCCCAGCTTATACCGGCTGTACATATATCATTATATACAGGAGATCCCCAGGTTATACCGGCTGTACATATATCATTATATACAGGAGATCCCCAGGTTATACTGGCTGTACATATATCATTATATACAGGAGATCCCCGGGTTATACCGGCTGTACATATATCATTATATACAGGAGATCCCCAGGTTATACCGGCTGTACATATATCATTATATACAGGAGATCCCAGGTTATACCGGCTGTACATATATCATTATATACAGGAGATCCCCAGGTTATAGCGGCTGTACATATATCATTATATACAGGAGATCCCCAGGTTATACCAGCTGTACATATATCACTATATACAGGAGATCCCCAGGTTATACCGGCTGTACATATATTATTATATACAGCAGATACCCAGGTTATACCGGCTGTACATATCATTATATACAGGAGATCCCCAGGTTATACCGGCTGTACATATATCATTATATACAGGAGATCCCCAGGTTATACCGGCTGTACATATATCATTATATACAGGAGATCCCCAGGTTATACCGGCTGTTTATATATCATTATATACAGGAGATCCCCAGGTTATACCGGCTGTACATATATCATTATATACAGGAGATCCCCAGGTTATACCGGCTGTACATATATCATTATATACAGGAGATCCCCAGGTTATACAGGCTGTTTATATATCATTATATACAGGAGATCCCCAGGTTATATCGGCTGTACATATTTCATTATATACAGGAGATCCCCAGGTTATACCGGCTGTACATATATCATTATATACATGAGATCCCCAGGTTATACCGACTGTACATATGTCACTATATACAGGAGATCCCCAGGTTATACCAGTTGTACATATATCATTATGTACAGGAGATCCCCAGGTTATACCGGCTGTTTATATATCATTATATACAGGAGATCCCCAGGTTATATCGGCTGTACATATATCATTATATACAGGAGATCCCCATGTTATACCGGCTGTACATATATCATTATATACAGGAGATCCCCAGGTTATACCGACTGTACATATGTCACTATATACAGGAGATCCCCACGTTATACCGTCTGTACATATATCATTGTATACAGGAGATCCCAGGTTATACCGGCTGTACATATATCACTATATACAGGAGATCCCAGGTTATACCGGCTGTACATATATCACTATATACAGGAGATCCCAGGTTATACCGGCTCTACATATATAATTATATACAGGAGATCCCCAGGTTATACCAGCTGTACATATATCATTATATACAGGAGATCCCCAGGATATACCAGCTGTACATATATCACTATATACATGAGATCCCCAGGTTATAGCGGCTGTACATATATCATTATATACAGGAGATCCCCAGGTTATACCGACTGTACATATATCATTATATACAGGAGCTCCCCAGGTTATAGCGGCTGTACATATATCATTATATACAGGAGATCCCCAGGTTATACCGGCTGTACATATATCACTATATACAGGAGATCCCCAGGTTATACCGGCTGTACATATATCACTATTTACAGGAGATCCCAGGTTATACCGGCTGTACATATATCATTATATACAGGAGATCCCCAGGTCATACCGGCTGTACATATATCACTATATACAGGAGATCCCCAGGTTATACCGGCTGTACATATATCACTATTTACAGGAGATCCCAGGTTATACCGGCTGTACATATATCATTATATACAGGAGATCCCCAGGTCATACCGGCTGTACATATATCATTATATACAGGAGATCCCCAGGTTATACCGGCTGTGCATATATCACTATATACAGGAAAACCCCAGGTTATACCGGCTGTACATATATCACTATATACAGGAGATCCCCAGGTTATACCGGCTGTACATATATCGTTATATACAGGAGATCCCCAGGTTATACCATCTGTACATATATCATTATATACAGGAGATCCCCAGGTTATACCGGCTGTACATATATCATTATATACAGGAGATCCCCAGGTTATACTAGCTGTACATATATCACTATATACAGGAGATCCCCAGGTTATACCGGCTGTACATATATCACTATATACAGGAGATCCCCAGGTTATACCGGCTGTACATATATCACTATATACAGGAGATCCCCAGGTTATACCGGCTGTACATATATCATTATATACAGATCCCCAGGTTATACCGGCTGTACATATATCATTATATACAGGAGATCCCCAGGTTATACCGTCTGTACATATATTATTATATACAGGAGATCCCCAGGTTATACCAGCTGTACATATATCATTATATACAGGAGATCCCCAGGTTATACCAGCTGTACATATATCACTATATACATGAGATCCCCAGGTTATAGCGGCTGTACATATATCATTATATACAGGAGATCCCCAGGTTATACCGACTGTACATATATCATTATATACAGGAGCTCCCCAGGTTATACCGGCTGTACATATATCATTATATACAGGAGATCCCCAGGTTATACCGGCTGTACATATATCACTATATACAGGAGATCCCCAGGTTATACCGGCTGTACATATATCACTATTTACAGGAGATCCCAGGTTATACCCGCTGTACATATATCATTATATACAGGAGATCCCCAGGTCATACCGGCTGTACATATATCATTATATACAGGAGATCCCCAGGTTATACCGGCTGTGCATATATCATTATATACAGGAGATCCCCAGGTTATACCGGCTGTACATATATCACTATATACAGGAGATCCCCAGGTTATACCGGCTGTACATATATCGTTATATACAGGAGATCCCCAGGTTATACCATCTGTACATATATCATTATATACAGGAGATCCCCAGGTTATACCGGCTGTACATATATCATTATATACAGGAGATCCCCAGGTTATACTAGCTGTACATATATCACTATATACAGGAGATCCCCAGGTTATACCGGCTGTACATATATCACTATATACAGGAGATCCCCAGGTTATACCGGCTGTACATATATCACTATATACAGGAGATCCCCAGGTTATACCGGCTGTACATATATCATTATATACAGATCCCCAGGTTATACCGGCTGTACATATATCATTATATACAGGAGATCCCCAGGTTATACCGTCTGTACATATATTATTATATACAGGAGATCCCCAGGTTATACCGGCTGTACATATATCATTAAATACAGGAGATCCCCAGGTTATACCGGCTGTACATATATCAATATATACAGGAGATCCCCAGGTTATACCGGCTGCACATATATCATTATATACAGGAGATCCCCAGGTTATACCGGCTGTACATATATCATTATATACAGATCCCCAGGTTATACCGGCTGTACATATATCACTATATACAGGAGATCCCCAGGTTATACCGGCTGTACATATATCATTATATACAGGAGATCCCCAGGTTATACCTGCTGTACATATATCATTATATACAGGATATCTCCAGGTTATACCGGCTGTGCATATATCACTATATACAGGAGATCCCCAGGTTATACCGGCTGTACATATATCATTATATACAGGAGATCCCCAGGTTATACCGGCTGTACATATATCACTATATACAGGAGATCCCCAGGTCATACCGGCTGTACATATATCACTATATACAGGAGATCCCCAGGTTATACCGGCTGTACATATATCATTATATACAGGAGGTCCCCAGGTTATACCGGCTGTACATATATCACTATATACAGGAGATCCCCAGGTTATACCGGCTGTACATATATCATTACATACAGGAGATCCCCAGGTTATACCGGCTGTACATATATCATTATATACAGGAGATCCCCAGGTTATACCGGCTGTACATATATCATTATATACAGGAGATCCCCAGGTTATACCGGCTGTACATATATCACTATATACAGGAGATCCCCAGGTTATACCGGCTGTACATATATCATTATATACAGGAGATCCCCAGGTTATACCGGCTGTATATATATCATTATATACAGGAGATCCCCAGGTTATAGCGGCTGTACATATATCATTATATACAGAAGATCCCCAGGTTATACCGGCTGTACATATATCACTATATACAGGAGATCCCCAGGTTATACCGGCTGCACATATATCATTATATACAGGAGATCCCCAGGTTATACCGGCTGTACATATATCATTATATACAGATCCCCAGGTTATACCGGCTGTACATATATCACTATATACAGGAGATCCCCAGGTTATACCGGCTGTACATATATCATTATATACAGGAGATCCCCAGGTTATACCAGCTGTACATATATCACTATATACAGGAGATGCCCAGGTTATACCGGCTTTACATATATCATTATATACAGGAGATCTCCAGGTTATACCGACTGTACATATATCATTATATACAGGAGATCCCCAGGTTATACCGGCTGTACATATATTATTATATACAGGAGATCCCCAGGTTATACCGGCTGTACATATATCATTATATACAGGAGATCCCCAGGTTATACCGGCTGTACATATATCATTATATACAGGAGATCCCCAGGTTATACCGGCTGTACATATATCATTATATACAGGAGATCCCCAGGTTATATACAGGAGATCCCAAGGTTATACCGGCTGTACATACATCATTATATACAGGAGATCCCCAAGTTATACCGGCTGTACATATATCACAATATACAGGAGTTCCCCAGATTATACCGGCTGTACATATATCATTATATACAGGAGATCCCCAGGTTATACCGGCTGTACATATATCACAATATACAGGAGTTCCCCAGATTATACCGGCTGTACATATATCATTATATACAGGAGATCCCCAGGTTATACCGGCTGTACATATATCATTATATACAGGAGATCCCCAGGTTATACCGGCTGTACATATATCATTATATACAGGAGATCCCCAGGTTATACCGGTTGTACATATATCATTATATACAGGAGATCCCCAGGTTATACCGGCTGTACATATATCATTATATACAGGAGATCCCCAGGTTATACCGGCTGTACATATATCATTATATACAGGAGATCTCCAGGTTATACCGGCTGTACATATATCATTATATACAGGAGATGCCCAGGTTATACCGGCTGTACATATATCATTATATACAGGAGATCCCCAGGTTATACCGGCTGTACATATATCATTATATACAGGAGATCCCCAGGTTATACCGACTGTACATATATCATTATATACAGGAGATCCCCAGGTTATACCGACTGTACATATATCATTATATACAGGAGATCCCCAGGTTATACCGGCTGTACATATATCATTATATACAGGAGATCCCCAGGTTATAGCGGCTGTACATATATCATTATATACAGGAGATCTCCAGGTTATACCGGCTGTACATATATCATTATATACAGGAGATCCCCAGGTTATACCGGCTGTACATATATCACTATATACAGGAGATCTCCAGGTTATACCGGCTGTACATATATCATTATATACAGGAGATCCCCAGGTTATACCGGCTGTACATATATCACTATATACAGGAGATCCCCAGGTTATACCGGCTGTACATATATCATTATATACAGGAGATCCCCAGGTTATACCGGCTGTACATATATCATTATATACAGGAGATCCTCAGGTTATACCGGCTGTACATATATCATTATATACAGGAGATCCCCAGGTTATATACAGGAGATCCCCAGGTTATACCAGCTGTACATATATCACTATATACAGGAGTTCCCCAGATTATACTGGCTGTACATATATCATTATATACAGGAGATCCCCAGGTTATACCGGCTGTACATATATCATTATATACAGGAGATCCCCAGGTTATACCGGCTGTACATATATCATTATATACAGGAGATCTCCAGGTTATACCGGCTGTACATATATCATTATATACAGGAGATCCGCAGGTTATACCGGCTGTACATATATCATTATATACAGGAGATCCCCAGGTTATACCGGCTGTACATATATCATTATATACAGGAGATCCCCAGGTTATACCGGCTGTACATATATCATTATATACAGGAGATCCCCAGGTTATACCGGCTGTACATATATCATTATATACAGGAGATCCCCAGGTTATACCGGCTGTACATATATCATTATATACAGGAGATCCCCAGGTTATACCGGCTGTACATATATCATTATATACAGGAGATCCCCAGGTTATACCGGCTGTACATATATCATTATATACAGGAGATCCCCAGGTTATACCGGCTGTACATATATCATTATATACAGGAGATCCCCAGGTTATACCGGCTGTACATATATCACTATATACAGGAGATCCCCAGGTTATACCGGCTGTACATATATCATTATATACAGGAGATCCCCAGGTTATACCGGCTGTACATATATCATTATATACAGCAGATCCCCAGGTTATACCGGCTGTACATATATCATTATATACAGGAGATCCCCAGGTTATACCGGCTGTACATGTATCATTATATACAGGAGATCCCCAGGTTATACCGGCTGTACATATATCATTATATACAGGAGATCCCCAGGTTATAGCGGCTGTACATATATCACTATATACAGGAGATCCCCAGGTTATACCGGCTGTACATATATCATTATATACAGGAGATCCCCGGGTTATATCGGCTGTACATATATCATTATATACAGGAGATCCCCAGGTTATAGCGGCTGTACATATATCATTATATACAGGAGATCCCCAGGTTATACCGGCTGTACATATATCATTATATACAGGAGATCCCCGGGTTATATCGGCTGTACATATATCATTATATACAGGAGATCCCCAGGTTATACCGGCTGTACATATATCATTATATACAGGAGATCCCCAGGTTATACCGGCTGTACATATATCATTATATACAGGAGATCCCCAGGTTATACCGGCTGTACATATATCATTATATACAGGAGATCTCCAGGTTATACCGGCTGTACATATATCATTATATACAGGAGATCCCCAGGTTATACCGGCTGTACATATATCATTATATACAGGAGATCCCCAGGTTATAGCGGCTGTACATATATCATTATATACAGGAGATCCCCAGGTTATACCGGCTGTACATATATCATTATATACAGGAGATCCCCAGGTTATACCGGCTGTACATATATCACTATATACAGGAGATCCCCAGGTTATACCGGCTGTACATATATCATTATATACAGGAGATCCCCAGGTTATACCGGCTGTACATATATCATTATATACAGGAGATCCCCAGGTTATACCAGCTGTACATATATCATTATATACAGGAGATCCCCAGGTTATAGCGGCTGTACATATATCATTATATACAGGAGATCCCCAGGTTATACCGGCTGTACATATATCATTATATACAGGAGATCCCCAGGTTATACCGGCTGTACATATATCATTATATACAGGAGATCCCCAGGTTATACCGGCTGTACATAGATCATTATATACAGGAGATCCCCAGGTTATACCGGCTGTACATATATCATTATATACAGGAGATCCCCAGGTTATACCGGCTGTACATATATCATTATATACAGGAGATCCCAGGTTATACCGGCTGTACATATATCATTATATACAGGAGATCCCCAGGTTATACCGGCTGTACATATATCACTATATACAGGAGATCCCCAGGTTATACCGGCTGTACATATATCATTATATACAGGAGATCCCCAGGTTATACCGGCTGTACATATATCATTATATACAGGAGATCCCCAGGTTATACCGGCTGTACATAGATCATTATATACAGGAGATCCCCAGGTTATACCGGCTGTACATATATCATTATATACAGGAGATCCCAGGTTATACCGGCTGTACACATATCATTATATACAGGAGATCCCCAGGTTATACCGGCTGTACATTTATCATTATATACAGGAGATCCCCAGGTTATACCGGCTGTACATATATCATTATATACAGGAGATCTCCAGGTTATACCGGCTGTACATATATCACTATATACAGGAGATCCCCAGGTTATACTGGCTGTACATATATCATTATATACAGGAGATCCCCAGGTTATACCGGCTGTACATACATCATTATATACAGGAGATCCCCAGGTTATACCGGCTGTACATATATCACTATATACAGGAGATCCCCAGGTTATACCGGCTGTACATATATCATTATATACCGGAGATCCCAGGTTATACCGGCTGTACATATATCATTATATACAGGAGATCCCCAGGTTATACCGGCTGTACATATATCATTATATACAGGAGATCCCCAGGTTATACCGGCTGTACATATATCATTATATACAGGAGATCCCCAGGTTATACCGACTGTACATATATCATTATATACAGGAGATCCCCAGGTTATACCGGCTGTACATATATCATTATATACAGGAGATCCCCAGGTTATACCGGCTGTACATATATCATTATATACAGGAGATCCCCAGGTTATACCGGCTGTACATATATCATTATATACAGGAGATCCCCAGGTTATACCGGCTGTACATATATCATTATATACAGGAGATCCCCTGGTTATACCGGCTGTACATATATCATTATATACAGGAGATCCCCAGGTTATACCGGCTGTACATATATCATTATATACAGGATATCCCCGGGTTATACCGGCTGTACATATATCATTATATACAGGAGATCCCCAGGTTATACCTGCTGTACATATATCATTATATACAGGAGATCCCCGGGTTATACCGGCTGTACATATATCATTATATACAGGAGATCCCCAGGTTATACCGGCTGTACATATATCATTATATACAGGATATCCCCGGGTTATACCGGCTGTACATATATCATTATATACAGGAGATCCCCAGGTTATACCTGCTGTACATATATCATTATATACAGGAGATCCCCAGGTTATACCGGCTGTACATATATCACTATATACAGGAGATCTCCAGGTTATACCGGCTGTACATATATCATTATATACAGGAGATCCCCAGGTTATACCGGCTGTACATATATCACTATATACAGGAGATCCCCAGGTTATACCGGCTGTACATATATCATTATATACAGGAGATCCCCAGGTTATACCGGCTGTACATACATCATTATATACAGGAGATCCCCAGGTTATACCGGCTGTACATATATCACTATATACAGGAGATCCCCAGGTTATACCGGCTGTACATATATCATTATATACAGGAGATCCCCAGGTTATACCGGCTGTACATATATCATTATATACAGGAGATCCCCAGGTTATACCGGCTGTACATATATCATTATATACAGGAGACCCCCAGGTTATACCGGCTGTACATATATCATTATATACAGGAGATCCCCAGGTTATACCAGCTGTACATATATCACTATATACAGGAGATCCCCAGGTTATACCGGCTGTACATATATCATTATATACAGGAGATCCCCGGGTTATACCGACTGTACATATATCATTATATACAGGAGATCCCCGGGTTATACCGGCTGTACATATATCATTATATACAGGGGATCCCCAGGTTATACCGGCTGTACATATATCATTATATACAGGAGATCCCCAGGTTATACCGGCTGTACATATATCATTATATACAGGAGATCCCCAGGTTATACCAGCTGTACATATATCATTATATACAGGAGATCCCCAGGTTATACCGGCTGTACATATATCACTATATACAGGAGATCCCCAGGTTATACCGGCTGTACATATATCATTATATACAGGAGATCCCCAGGTTATACCGGCTGTACATATATCATTATATACACGAGATCCCCAGGTTATACCGGCTGTACATATATCACTATATACAGGAGATCTCCAGGTTATACCGGCTGTACATATATCATTATATACAGGAGATCCCCAGGTTATACCGGCTGTACATATATCATTATATACAGGAGATCCCCAGGTTATACCGGCTGTACATATATCATTATATACAGGAGATCTCCAGGTTATACCGGCTGTACATATATCACTATATACAGGAGATCCCCAGGTTATACCGGCTGTACATATATCATTATATACAGGAGATCCCAGGTTATACCGGCTGTACATATATCATTATATACAGGAGATCCCCAGGTTATACCGGTGTAACCTGTAGCTGATGGGTCCCAGTCTATAATTATAAGCTAATATTTATGCTGCTCGTCTTTTTATGGCAAGGTGACACCTTATGGGCCCCTAATCCTCTTGGGCCCGGTTGTGACCGCACCCTTTGCACCCCATCTACGCCCCTGCCCAGGTTGTAGCGGGGAGTTACTGACCCTCTAGTGTGAATCTGAAGAGGTCCCTGTACAGGTCCACGGTGAGGGCTCCTCTCGCATTCTTGTTTATTCGCCGTCGCATGAAGGACACAAAGTCTTTGGAGACCTCGTCCAGGAAGGGCAGGAACTTCTTGACTCCGGCCAGACTGAGGACCTCCTTGTTCAGTACGATGCGGTCCGATCTCCAGTCCTCGCCGTTCCTGAGGAAACAGAAACCTGGAGTGTGACCGGGATGTGGACAGCGCTGGCCCCCGACCCTCAGGGGCCCATCTGTATAACCTGGAGTGTGACCGGGATGTGGACAGTGCTGGCCCCCCACCCTCAGGGGCCCATCCGTATAACCTGGAGTGTGACGGGATGTGAACAGCACTGGCCCCCCACCCTCAGGGGCCCATCCGTATAACCTGGAGTGTGACCGGGATGTGGACAGCGCTGGCCCCCCACCCTCAGGGGCCCATCCGTATAACCTGGAGTGTGACCGGGATGTGGACAGCGCTGGCCCCCGACCCTCAGGGGCCCATCCGTATAACCGGGAGTGTGACCGGGATGTGGACAGCACTGGCCCCCGACCCTCAGGGGCCCATCCGTATAACCTGGAGTGTGACCGGGATGTGGACAGCACTGGCCCCCGACCCTCAGGGGCCCATCCGTATAACCGGGAGTGTGACCGGGATGTGGACAGCACTGGCCCCCGACCCTCAGGGGCCCATCCGTATAACCGGGAGTGTGACCGGGATGTGGACAGCGCTGGCCCCCCACCCTCAGGGGCCTATCCGTATAACCTGGAGTGTGACCGGGATGTGGACAGCACTGGCCCCCCACCCTCAGGGGCCCATCCGTATAACCTGGAGTGTGACCGGGATGTGGACAGCACTTCCCCCCACCCTCAGGGGCCCATCTGTATAACCTGGACTGTGACGGGATGTGGACAGCGCTGGCCCCCGACCCTCAGGGGCCCATCCATATAACCTGGAGTGTGACGGGATGTGGACAGTGCTGGCCCCCCACCCTCAGGGGCCCATCCGTATAACCTGGAGTGTGACCGGGATGTGGACAGCACTGGCCCCCGACCCTCAGGGGCCCATCCGTATAACCTGGAGTGTGACCGGGATGTGGACAGCGCTGGCCCCCCACCCTCAGGGGCCCATCTGTATAACCTGGACTGTGACGGGATGTGGACAGCGCTGGCCCCCGACCCTCAGGGGCCCATCCGTATAACCGGGAGTGTGACCGGGATGTGGACAGCACTGGCCCCCCACCCTCAGGGGCCCATCCGTATAACCTGGAGTGTGACCGGGATGTGGACAGCGCTGGCCCCCCACCCTCAGGGGCCCATCCGTATAACCTGGAGTGTGACCGGGATGTGGACAGCGCTGGCCCCCGACCCTAAGGGGCCCATCTGTATAACCTGGAGTGTGACAGGATGTGGACAGCACTGGCCCCCGACCCTCAGGGGCCCATCCGTATAACCGGGAGTGTGACCGGGATGTGGACAGCGCTGGCCCCCGACCCTAAGGGGCCCATCTGTATAACCTGGAGTGTGACAGGATGTGGACAGCACTGGCCCCCGACCCTCAGGGGCCCATCCGTATAACCGGGAGTGTGACCGGGATATGGACAGCGCTGGCCCCCCACCCTCAGGGGCCCATCCGTATAACCTGGACTGTGACGGGATGTGGACAGCACTGGCCCCCCACCCTCAGGGGCCCATCCGTATAACCTGGAGTGTGACCGGGATGTGGACAGCGCTGGCCCCCCACCCTCAGGGGCCCATCCGTATAACCTGGACTGTGACCGGGATGTGGACAGCGCTGGCCCCCGACCCTCAGGGGCCCATTCGTATAACCTGGACTGTGACCGGGATGTGGACAGCACTGGCCCCCGACCCTCAGGGGCCCATCCGTATAACCTGGAGTGTGACGGGATGTGGACAGCGCTGGCCCCCGACCCTCAGGGGCCCATCCGTATAACCTGGAGTGTGACCGGAATGTGGACAGCGCTGGCCCCCACCCTCAGGGGCCCATCCGTATAACCTGGACTGTGACCGGGATGTGGACAGCACTGGCCCCCGACCCTCAGGGGCCCATCCGTATAACCTGGAGTGTGACCGGGATGTGGACAGCGCTGGCCCCCGACCCTCAGGGGCCCATCCGTATAACCTGGAGTGTGACCGGGATGTGGACAGCACTGGCCCCCGACCCTCAGGGGCCCATCCGTATAACCTGGAGTGTGACCGGGATGTGGACAGCACTGGCCCCCGACCCTCAGGGGCCCATCCATATAACCTGGAGTGTGACCGGGATGTGGACAGCGCTGGCCCCCCACCCTCAGGGGCCCATCCGTATAACCTGGAGTGTGACCAGGATGTGGACAGCGCTGGCCCCCGACCCTCAGGGGCCCATCCGTATAACCTGGAGTGTGACCGGAATGTGGACAGCGCTGGCCCCCACCCTCAGGGGCCCATCCGTATAACCTGGAGTGTGACGGGATGTGGACAGCGCTGGCCCCCGACCCTCAGGGGCCCATCCGTATAACCTGGAGTGTGACCGGGATGTGGACAGCACTGGCCCCCCACCCTCAGGGGCCCATCCGTATAACCTGGAGTGTGACCGGGATGTGGACAGCGCTGGCCCCCCACCCTCAGGGGCCCATCCGTATAACCTGGAGTGTGACGGGATGTGGACAGCGCTGGCCCCCGACCCTCAGGGGCCCATCCGTATAACCGGGAGTGTGACCGGGATGTGGACAGCACTGGCCCCCACCCTCAGGGGCCCATCCGTATAACCTGGAGTGTGACCGGGATGTGGACAGCGCTGGCCCCCCACCCTCAGGGGCCCATCTGTATAACGTGGACTGTGACGGGATGTGGACAGCGCTGGCCCCCGACCCTCAGGGGCCCATCCGTATAACCGGGAGTGTGACCGGGATGTGGACAGCACTGGCCCCCCACCCTCAGGGGCCCATCCGTATAACCTGGAGTGTGACCGGGATGTGGACAGCGCTGGCCCCCCACCCTCAGGGGCCCATCCGTATAACCTGGAGTGTGACCGGGATGTGGACAGCGCAGGCCCCCGACCCTAAGGGGCCCATCCGTATAACCTGGAGTGTGACAGGATGTGGACAGCACTGGCCCCCGACCCTCAGGGGCCCATCCGTATAACCGGGAGTGTGACCGGGATGTGGACAGTGCTGGCCCCCCACCCTCAGGGGCCCATCCGTATAACCTGGAGTGTGACCGGGATGTGGACAGCACTTGCCCCCCACCCTCAGGGGCCCATCCGTATAACCTGGACTGTGACCGGATGTGGACAGCACTGGCCCCCCACCCTCAGGGGCCCATCCGTATAACCGGGAGTGTGACGGGATGTGGACAGTGCTGGCCCCCCACCCTCAGGGGCCCATCCGTATAACCTAGAGTGTGACCGGAATGTGGACAGCGCTGGCCCCCCACCCTCAGGGGCCCATCCGTATAACCTGGAGTGTGACGGGATGTGGACAGCGCTGGCCCCCGACCCTCAGGGGCCCATCCGTATAACCTGGAGTGTGACCGGGAAGTGGACAGCACTGGCCTTCCACCCTCAGGGGCCCATCTGTATAACCGGGAGTGTGACGGGATGTGGACAGTACTGGCCCCCCACCCTCAGGGGCCCATCCGTATAACCTGGAGTGTGACCGGGATGTGGACAGTGCTGGCCCCCGACCCTCAGGGGCCCATCCGTATAACCTGGAGTGTGACCGGAATGTGGACAGCACTGGCCCCCACCCTCAGGGGCCCATCCGTATAACCTGGAGTGTGACCGGGATGTGGACAGCACTGGCCCCCCACCCTCAGGGGCCCATCCGTATAACCTGGAGTGTGACCGGGATGTGGACAGCACTGGCCCCCCACCCTCAGGGGCCCATCCGTATAACCTGGAGTGTGACCGGGATGTGGACAGCGCTGGCCCCCCACCCTCAGGGGCCCATCCGTATAACCTGGAGTGTGACCGGGATGTGGACAGCACTGGCCCCCCACCCTCAGGGGCCCATCTGTATAACCTGGAGTGTGACCAGGATGTGGACAGCCCTGGCCCCCCACCCTCAGGGGCCCATCCGTATAACCTGGAGTGTGACCGGGATGTGGACAGCGCTGGCCCCCACCCTCAGGGGCCCATCCGTATAACCGGGAGTGTGACGGGATGTGGACAGTACTGGCCCCCCACCCTCAGGGGCCCATCTGTATAACCTGGACTGTGACGGGATGTGGACAGCACTGGCCCCCCACCCTCAGGGGCCCATCCGTATAACCTGGAGTGTGACCGGGATGTGGACAGCGCTGGCCCCCGACCCTCAGGGGCCCATCCGTATAACCTGGAGTGTGACCGGGATGTGGACAGCGCTGGCCTCCCACCCTCAGGGGCCCATCCGTATAACCTGGAGTGTGACCGGGATGTGGACAGCTCTGGCCCCCCACCCTCAGGGGCCCATCCGTATAACCTGGAGTGTGACAGGATGTGGACAGCGCTGGCCCCCCACCCTCAGGGGCCCATCCGTATAACCTGGAGTGTGACCGGGATGTGGACAGCACTGGCCCCCCACCCTCAGGGGCCCATCCGTATAACCTGGAGTGTGACCGGGATGTGGACAGCACTGGCCCCCCACCCTCAGGGGCCCATCCGTATAACCTGGAGTGTGACCGGGATGTGGACAGTGCTGGCCCCCGACCCTCAGGGGCCCATCCGTATAACCTGGAGTGTGACCGGGATGTGGACAGTGCTGGCCCCCGACCCTCAGGGGCCCATCCGTATAACCTGGAGTGTGACAGGATGTGGACAGCGCTGGCCCCCACCCTCAGGGGCCCATCCGTATAACCTGGAGTGTGACCGGGATGTGGACAGCACTTGCCCCCCACCCTCAGGGGCCCATCTGTATAACCTGGAGTGTGACCGGGATGTGGACAGTGCTGGCCCCCGACCCTCAGGGGCCCATCCGTATAACCTGGAGTGTGACCGGGATGTGGACAGCACTTGCCCCCCACCCTCAGGGGCCCATCCGTATAACCTGGAGTGTGACCGGGATGTGGACAGCACTGGCCCCCGACCCTCAGGGGCCCATCCGTATAACCTAGAGTGTGACAGGATGTGGACAGCGCTGGCCCCCCACCCTCAGGGGCCCATCCGTATAACCTGGAGTGTGACCAGGATGTGGACAGCGCTGGCCCCCCACCCTTAGGGGCCCATCCGTATAACCTGGAGTGTGACCGGGATGTGGACAGCGCTGGCCCCCGACCCTCAGGGGCCCATCCGTATAACCTGGAGTGTGACCGGAATGTGGACAGCACTGGCCCCCACCCTCAGGGGCCCATCCGTATAACCTGGAGTGTGACCGGTATGTGAACAGCGCTGGCCCCCCACCCTCAGGGTCCCATCCGTATAACCTGGAGTGTGACCGGAATGTGGACAGCACTGGCCCCCACCCTCAGGGGCCCATCCGTATAACCTGGAGTGTGACCGGGATGTGGACAGCACTGGCCCCCCACCCTCAGGGGCCCATCCGTATAACCTGGAGTGTGACCGGGATGTGGACAGCACTGGCCTCCGACCCTCAGGGGCCCATCCGTATAACCTGGAGTGTGACCGGGATGTGGACAGCACTGGCCCCCGACCCTAAGGGGCCCATCTGTATAACCTGGAGTGTGACCGGGATGTGGACAGCACTGGCCCCCCACCCTCAGGGGCCCATCCGTATAACCTGGAGTGTGACCGGGATGTGGACAGCACTGGCCCCCCACCCTCAGGGGCCCATCCGTATAACCTGGAGTGTGACCGGGATGTGGACAGCGCTGGCCCCCACCCTCAGGGGCTCATCCGTATAACCTGGAGTGTGACCGGGATGTGGACAGCGCTGGCCCCCGACCCTCAGGGGCCCATCCGTATAACCTGGAGTGTGACCGGGATGTGGACAGCGCTGGCCCCCACCCTCAGGGGCCCATCCGTATAACCTGGAGTGTGACCGGGATGTGGACAGCACTGGCCCCCCACCCTCAGGGGCCCATCCGTATAACCTGGAGTGTGACCGGGATGTGGACAGCGCTGGCCCCCCACCCTCAGGGGCCCATCCGTATAACCTAGAGTGTGACCGGGATGTGGACAGCGCTGGCCCCCCACCCTCAGGGGCCCATCCGTATAACCTGGAGTGTGACCGGGATGTGGACAGCACTGGCCCCCCACCCTCAGGGGCCCATCCGTATAACCTGGAGTGTGACCGGGATGTGGACAGCGCTGGCCCCCCACCCTCAGGGGCCCATCCGTATAACCTGGAGTGTGACGGGATGTGGACAGCACTGGCCCCCCACCCTCAGGGGCCCATCCGTATAACCTGGAGTGTGACCGGGATGTGGACAGCGCTGGCCCCCCACCCTCAGGGGCCCATCCGTACAACCTGGAGTGTGACCGGGATGTGGACAGCGCTGGCCCCCCACCCTCAGGGGCCCATCCGTATAACCTGAACTGTGACGGGATGTGGACAGCGCTGGCCCCCCACCCTCAGGGGCCCATCCGTATAACCTGGAGTGTGACCGGAATGTGGACAGCGCTGGCCCCCGACCCTCAGGGGCCCATCCGTATAACCTGGAGTGTGACCGGGATGTGGACAGCGCTGGCCCCCCACCCTCAGAGGCCCATCCGTATAACCTGGAGTGTGACTGGGATGTGGACAGCACTGGCCCCCCACCCTCAGGGGCCCATCTGTATAACCTGGAGTGTGATGGGATGTGGACAGTGCTGGCCCCCCACCCTCAGGGGCCCATCCGTATAACCTGGAGTGTGACCGGGATGTGGACAGCACTGGCCCCCCACCCTCAGGGGCCCATCCGTATAACCTGGAGTGTGACGGGATGTGGACAGTGCTGGCCCCCCACCCTCAGGGGCCCATCCGTATAACCTGGAGTGTGACCGGGATGTGGACAGCACTGGCCCCCCACCCTCAGGGGCCCATCTGTATAACCTGGAGTGTGACCGGGATGTGGACAGCACTGGCCCCCCACCCTCAGGGGCCCATCCGTATAACCTGGAGTGTGACCGGGATGTGGACAGCACTGGCCCCCCACCCTCAGGTGCCCATCCGTATAACCTGGAGTGTGACCGGGATGTGGACAGCGCTGGCCCCCGACCCTCAGGGGCCCATCCGTATAACCTGGACTGTGACCGGATGTGGACAGCACTGGCCCCCCACCCTCAGGGGCCCATCCGTATAACCTGGAGTGTGACCGGGATGTGGACAGCACTGGCCCCCCACCCTCAGGGGCCCATCCGTATAACCTGGAGTGTGACCGGGATGTGGACAGCACTGGCCCCCCACCCTCAGGGGCCTATCCGTATAACCTGGAGTGTGACCGGGATGTGGACAGCGCTGGCCCCCCACCCTCAGGGGCCCATCCGTATAACCTAGAGTGTGACCGGGATGTGGACAGTGCTGGCCCCCGACCCTCAGGGGCCCATCCGTATAACCTGGAGTGTGACCGGGATGTGGACAGCGCTGGCCCCCGACCCTCAGGGGCCCATCCGTATAACCTGGAGTGTGACCGGGATGTGGACAGCTCTGGCCCCCCACCCTCAGGGGCCCATCCGTATAACCTGGAGTGGGACCGGGATATGGACAGTGCTGGCCCCCGACCCTCAGGGGCCCATCCGTATAACCTGGAGTGGGACCGGGATATGGACAGTGCTGGCCCCCGACCCTCAGGGGCCCATCCATATAACACACGGACCATGGTGGGTGACCGTCTGCCCATCAGCTTATCCTCTGTGGTCACTTATTGACTCTGCAGATACTCACAGAAGAAATACGCCACATTTGTGGTTCCTCATGTCCCTGTGCGCTGTCCAAGCACTGATGGTCATCCTACGAGGAAAGACGCCCTCAGACTGGAAGAGCCGGGCAACGTCCTGGGGAAGGATAATGTTCACACTGCTGTGAGGACCCAGGTTCTCCCTGTGAAGGAGGAGCACATGGTCACCACCTGGAGAGGACCAACCTCTCTAACTCCTAGAAGTACCCAATGATGATTCTTGCAAGCCCGGAGGCGTATAGCCGTTGGGCTAATGACTGCACAAAGGGGTCTTAATTAGCGGGGTTCTATGTACAGGAATAGGCCCTTCTTTAACTAAGGTGGTTTTTTCCCTTTCCTTTCTGTCTCCCTGCGTATCCCAGGGAGGTGGGGGCTACGTGACTAGGGGCGGGGCTTGTGGCGTGGGTGGTACAGGAAGTGGGCATAGCTTAAATAGGGGCTGCAGACGTCACTCACCCTCTTTCTGGATTGCGTTTCCCACCCACCCTCCCTTTGTTTACGGTATTTTCGGCATTGCTTTTGTCACAGCTGGCGGTTAGTTGGGTTATTTGGCCTACATGCCCATTGGCTGGCAGGCATACAGGTGGGAGGGGTTTGGTTGCTCTTTGTTTGTTTAAATTTGTTACCTGTAAGTTATGTTTTAAATAATACAAAAAAAATAATATAAAAAAAAAATACAAGATGTTTATTATAATAATAATATATAAAGCTGTGGCCGACCCTCATGTCAACCCACATATGTTTAACGTTAATACAAGTCTCTGTGTGTTTATTTATCGGCGAATATTGGTTTAAGGTTAAAGGGGCCTGAGCTCCCGGTGGTTCATAGTTTTATTTTATTTGGGCAGTCATTACATATATAGGATCCTCCATCGCCTCTAGATCCTCCTCCTCCAGACCCCTCTGTCCTCCTCCTCCTCCAGACTCCTCCAGACTCCTCTGTCCTCCTCCTCCAGACTCCTCTGTCCTCCTCCTCCTCCAGACCCTTCTGTCCTCCTCTAGACCCCTCTGTCCTCCTCCTCCTCCAGACTCCTCTGTCCTCCTCCTCCTCCTCCAGACTCCTCTGTCCTCCTCTAGACCCCTCTGTCCTCCTCCTCCTCCAGACTCCTCTGTCCTCCTCCTCCTCCTCCAGACTCCTCTGTCCTCCTCTAGACCCCTCTGTCCTCCTCATCCTCCAGACCCCTCTGTCCTCCTCCAGATCCCTCTGTCCTCCTCCAGACTGCTCTGTCCTCCTCTAGACCCCTCTGTCCTCCTCCTCCTCCAGACTCCTCTGTCCTCCTCCTCTAGACCCCTCTGTCCTCCTCCTCCTCCTCCAGACTCCTCTGTCCTCCTCCAGACTCCTCTGTCCTCCTCCTCCTCCAGACTCCTCTGTCCTCCTCCTCCCCCAGACCCTTTTGTCCTCCTCCTCTAGACTCTTCTGTACTCATCCTCCAGACCCCTCTGTCCTCCTCCAGACTCCTCTGTCATCCTCCTCCAGACCCCTCTGTCCTCCTCCTCCTCCAGACTCCTCTGTCCTCCTCCTCTAGACCCCTCTGTCCTCCTCCTCCCCCAGACTCCTCTGTCCTCCTCCAGACCCCTCTATCCTCCTCCTCCTCCAGACTCCTCTGTCCTCCTCCTCCTCCAGACTCCTCTGCCCTCCTCCTCCTCCAGACTCCTCTGTCCTCCTCCTCCATACTCCTCTGTCCTCCTCCTCCTCCATACTCCTCTGTCCCCCTCCTCCTCCAGACTCCTCTGCCCTCCTCCAGACTTCTCTGTCCTCCTCCTCCAGACTCCTCTGTCCTCCTCCTCCATACTCCTCTGTCTTCCTCCTCCTACAGACTCCTCTGTCCTCCTCCCCCTCCAGACTCCTCTGTCCTCCTCCCCCTCCAGACTCCTCTGTCTTCCTCCCCCTACAGACTCCTCTGTCCTCCTCCTCCTCCTCCAGACTCCTCTGTCCTCCTCCTCCTCCAGACTCCTCTGCCCTCCTCCTCCTCCAGACTCCTCTGTCCTCCTCCTCCATACTCCTCTGTCCCCCTCCTCCTCCAGACCCCTCTGCCCTCCTCCAGACTTCTCTGTCCTCCTCCTCCAGACTCCTCTGTCCTCCTCCTCCATACTCCTCTGTCCCCCTCCAGACTCCTCTGTCCCCCTCCAGACTCCTCTGTCCTCCTCCCCCTACAGACTCCTCTGTCCTCCTCCCCCTACAGACTCCTCTGTCCTCCTCCCCCTACAGACTCCTCTGTCCTCCTCCTCCCTCCAGACTCCTCTGTCCTCCTCCCCCTACAGACTCCTCTGTCCTTCTCCCCCTACAGACTCCTCTGTCCTCCTCCTCCTCCAGACTCCTCTGCCCTCCTCCTCCTCCAGACTCCTCTGTCCTCCTCCTCCAGACTCCTCTGTCCTCCTCCTCCTCCAGACTCCTCTGTCCTCCTCCTCCTCCAGACTCCTCTGTCCTCCTCCTCCAGACTCCTCTGTCCTCTTCCTCCTCCAGTCTCCTCTGTCCTCCTCCTCCTCCAGACTCCTCTGTCCTCCTCCTCCAGACTCATCTGCCCTCCTCCTCCTCCAGACTCCTCTGTCCTCCTCCTCCAGACTCCTCTGTCCTCCTCCTCCTCCTCCAGTCTCCTCTGTCCTCCTCCAGACTCCTCTGTCCTCCTCCTCCAGACTCATCTGCCCTCCTCCTCCTCCAGACTCCTCTGTCCTCCTCCTCCAGACTCCTCTGTCCTCCTCCTCCTCCAGTCTCCTCTGTCCTCCTCCTCCTCCAGACTCCTCTGTCCTCCTCCTCCAGACTCATCTGCCCTCCTCCTCCTCCAGACTCCTCTGTCCTCCTCCCTCTCCAGACTCCTCTGCCCTCCTCCTCCTCCAGACTCCTCTGTCCTCCTCCAGACTCCTCTGTCCTCCTCCCCCTCCAGAGTCCTCTGTCCTCCTCCTCCTACAGACTCCTCTGTCCTCCTCCCCCTCCAGACTCCTCTGTCCTCCTCCTCCTACAGACTCCTCTGTCCTCCTCCCCCTCCAGACTCCTCTGTCCTCCTCCCCCTCCAGACTCCTCTGTCCTCCTCCCCCTCCAGACTCCTATGTCCTCCTCCTCCAGACTCCTCTGTCCTCCTCCCCCTCCAGACTCCTCTGTCCTCCTCCCCCTCCAGACTCCTCTGTCCTCCTCCTACAGACTCCTCTTTCTTTCTCCTCCTACAGACTCCTCTGTCCTCCTCCTCCAGACTCCTCTGTCCTCCTCCCCCTCCAGACTCCTCTGTCCTCCTCCCCCTCCAGACTCCTCTGTCCTCCTCCTCCTACAGACTCCTCTGTCCTCCTCCCCCTCCAGACTCCTCTGTCCTCCTCCTCCTACAGACTCCTCTGTCCTCCTCCTCAGACCCGTCTGTAACCCTCTAGACTCTGCTCTATTTGTCCACACTCAACTGTCCTCTACAAATCCCTGTGTATACTGAGGGATCGGCCTCACCCCCAGACTGCACACTCTACTTCTTCTGGAGAAGTGTGGCTACAGTATACATGGTAATATACAGAAAGTGTGGCCCAGGTGCACAGGGCGCAGGCCACCCCTTACCTGTATATGGGCCCGAGGTGATGGAAGTTTTCCTCCATGACGTGATGCATTCTTTGAAAACTATTTTTTCTCCAGTACTGAAAGAGGTTGAGCCAAGCGTTGCGTCCAGTGCTGGGAATAGAGTGGAAGGGCAGGACTGAACTGCTGGAGGACATATCCGAAGAGACCTCCTGGAGCAGCTGAGCTGTGGACATACGTGATGTCCGGGAAGGATCCACATAGCGATGTCTCACCAGGCAGGAGCCAATGTGCCTGAACACTTTCCTTTCCATTCTGCCCTGTTCTTTGTAGTGATCTTCTCCTTGTGGTGGCTCAGTCTTTCATGACGTCTTGTGTCTTCTCCAGGGACCTCCTTCTGCCTCTCCGGATTCTCACAGCTTGCAGTCTCCTCTCTGTTACAGATTGAGGCATCTCTCTCAGTTGTCTTCTTCATCTCATATACAGCAGTTATCACCAGATCTTTCCATGACTCACAATGCCCCCCTTCTTCTTCAGCCGACCACCCGGCCCCCCACCCTGACCTCCTGCAGCTTAGATGTCCCATCATGGAACATGTAACCGATTGGGTGGAGGCGTTTATCATACATATGGCAATCAGTCTTAGATATCAGCTGCCTGTGTAGAAAGTATAAGACCCCCTGCAGTCAAGGTCCCAGAGGAACATAAAAGATATTTAACAGTGGACAATACACCTAACCCAATGAATAAGACTACAGGGATGAGAGGCTAAAGGACCTTTCTGAAGCTTAAACAAAAATGCAGCAATGGCGACCACTGAGCTAAAACTTCATCCTACCACTGAGGTGTCCTAGACTGTATCCACCACTGAGGTGTCCTAGACTGTATCCACCACTGAGGAGTCCTAGACTGTATCCACCACTGAGATGTCCTAGACTGTATCCACCACTGAGGTGTCCTAGACTGTATCCACCACTGAGGTGTCCTAGACTGTATCCACCACTGAGGTGTCCTAGACTGTATCCACCACTGAGATGTCCTAGACTGTATCCACCACTGAGGTGTCCTAGACTGTATCCACCACTGAGGTGTCCTAGACTGTATCCCACCACTGAGGAGTCCTAGACTGTATCCCACCACTGAGGTATCCTAGACTGTATCCCACCACTGAGATGTCCTAGACTGTATCCACCACTGAGGTGTCCTAGACTGTATCCCACCACTGAGGAGTCCTAGACTGTATCCAACCACTGAGGTGTCCTAGACTGTATCCCACCACTGAGATGTCCTAGACTATATCCCACCACTGAGGAGTCCTAGACTGTATCCCACCACTGAGGAGTCCTAGACTGTATCCCACCACTGAGGAGTCCTAGACTGTATCCCACCACTGAGGTGTCCTAGACTGTATCCACCACTGAGGTATCCTAGACTGTATCCAACCACTGAGGTGTCCTAGACTGTATCCCACCACTGAGGTGTCCTAGACTGTATCCACCACTGAGGTGCCTAGACTGTATCCCACCACTGAGGTGTCCGAGTCTGTATCCACCACTGAGGTGTCCTAGTCTGTATCCACCACTGAGGTGTCCTAGACTGTATCCACCACTGAGGTGTCCTAGACTGTATCCACCACTGAGGTGTCCTAGACTGTATCCCACCACTGAGGTGTCCTAGACTGTATCCCACCACTGAGGTGTCCTAGACTGTATCCACCACTGAGGTATCCTAGACTGTATCCCACCACTGAGGTGTCCTAGACTGTATCCACCACTGAGGTGTCCTAGACTGTATCCACCACTGAGGTGTCCTTGACTGTATCCACCACTGAGGTGTCCTAGTCTGTATCCACCACTGAGGTGTCCTTGACTGTATCCCACCACGGAGGTGTCCTAGACTGTATCCACCACTGAGGTGTCCTAGACTGTATCCACCACAGAGGTGTCCAAGACTGTATCCACCACTGAGATGTCCTAGACTGTATCCCACCACGGAGGTGTCCTAGACTGTATCCACCACTGAGGTGTCCTAGACTGTATCCACCACTGAGATGTCCTAGACTGTATCCACCACTGAGGTGTCCTAGGCTGTATCCCACCACCGAAGTGTCCTAGACTCTATCCCACCACTGAGGTGTCCTAGACTGTATCCCACTACTGAGGTGTCCTAGACTGTATCCACCAATGAGGTGTCCTAGACTGTATCCCACCACTGAGGTGTCCTAGACTGTATCCACCACTGAGGTGTCCTAGACTGTATCCACCACTGAGGTGTCCTAGACTGTATCCACCACTGAGGTATCCTAGACCTTATCCCACCACTGAGGTGTCCTAGACTGTATCCCACCAATGAGGTGTCCTAGACTGTATCCCACCACTGAGGTGTCCTAGACTGTATCCACCACTGAGGTGTTCTTGACTGTATCCACCACTGAGGTGTCCTAGACTGTATCCACCACTGAGGTGTCCTTGACTGTATCCCACCACGGAGGTGTCCTAGACTGTATCCACCACTGAGGTGTCCTAGACTGTATCCACCACTGAGGTGTCCTAGACTGTATCCACCACTGAGGCGTCCTAGACTGTATCCCACCACGGAGGTGTCCTAGACTGTATCCACCACTAAGGTGTCCTAGACTGTATCCACCACTGAGGTGTCCTACACTGTATCCCACCACTGAGGTGTCCTAGGCTGTATCCACCACTGAGGTGTCCTAGACTGTATCCACCACTGAGGCTTCCTAGACTGTATCCACCACTGAGATGTCCTAAACTGTATCCCACCACTGAGGTGTCCTAGACTGTATCCCACCACTGAGGTGTCCTAGACTGTATCTCACCACTGAGGTGTCCTAGACTGTATCCCACGACTGAGGTGTCCTAGACTGTATCCACCACTGAGGTGTCCTAGACTATATCCCACCACTGAGGTGTCCTAGACTGTATCCCACCACTGAGGTGTCCTAGACTGTATCCCACCAATGAGGTGTCCTAGACTGTATCCCACCACTGAGGTGTCCTAGACTGTATCCACCACTGAGGTGTCCTAGACTGTATCCCATCACTGAGGTGTCCTAGACTGTATCCACCACTGAGGTGTCCTAGACTGTATCCACCACTGAGGTGTCCTAGACTGTATCCACCACTGAGGTGTCCTAGACTGTATCCCACCACTGAGGTGTCCTAGTCTGTATCCACCACTGAGGTGTCCTAGTCTGTATCCACCACTGAGGTGTCCTAGACTGTATCCACCACTGAGGTGTCCTAGACTGTATCCAAAACTGAGGTGTCCTAGACTGTATCCCACCACTGAGGTGTCCTAGACTGTATCCCACCACTGAGGTGTCCTAGACTGTATCCACCACTGAGGTATCCTAGACTGTATCCCACCACTGAGGTGTCCTAGACTGTATCCACCACTGAGGTGTCCTAGACTGTATCCACCACTGAGGTGTCCTTGACTGTATCCACCACTGAGGTGTCCTAGTCTGTATCCACCACTGAGGTGTCCTTGACTGTATCCCACCACAGAGGTGTCCTAGACTGTATCCACCACTGAGGTGTCCTAGACTGTATCCACCACTGAGGTGTCCTAGACTGTATCCACCACTGAGGTGTCCTAGACTGTATCCCACCACGGTGGTGTCCTAGACTGTATCCCACCACTGAGGTGTCCTAGACTGTATCCACCACTGAGATGTCCTAGACTGTATCCACCACTGAGGTGTCCTAGGCTGTATCCCACCACCGAGGTGTCCTAGACTCTATCCCACCACTGAGGTGTTCTAGACTCTATCCCACCACTGAGGTGTCCTAGACTGTATCCCACTACTGAGGTGTCCTAGACTGTATCCACCAATGAGGTGTCCTAGACTGTATCCCACCACTGAGGTGTCCTAGACTGTATCCCACCAATGAGGTGTCCTAGACTGTATCCCACCACTGAGGTGTCCTAGACTGTATCCCACCACTGAGGAGTCCTAGACTGTATCCCACCACTGAGGAGTCCTAGACTGTATCCCACCACTGAGGAGTCCTACACTGTATCCCACCACTAAGGTGTCCTAGACTGTATCCACCACTGAGGTATCCTAGACCTTATCCCACCACTGAGGTGTCCTAGACTGTATCCCACCAATGAGGTGTCCTAGACTGTATCCCACCACTGAGGTGTCCTAGACTGTATCCACCACTGAGGTGTTCTTGACTGTATCGACCACTGAGGTGTCCTAGACTGTATCCACCACTGAGGTGTCCTTGACTGTATCCCACCACGGAGGTGTCCTAGACTGTATCAACCACTGAGGCGTCCTAGACTGTATCCACCACTGAGGTGTCCTAGACTGTATCCACCACTGAGGCGTCCTAGACTGTATCCCACCACGGAGGTGTCCTAGACTGTATCCACCACTGAGGTGTCCTAGACTGTATCCACCACTGAGGTGTCCTACACTGTATCCCACCACTGAGGTGTCCTAGGCTGTATCCACCACTGAGGTGTCCTAGGCTGTATCCACCACTGAGGTGTCCTAGACTGTATCCACCACTGAGATGTCCTAAACTGTATCCCACCACTGAGGTGTCCTAGACTGTATCCCACCACTGAGGTGTCCTAGACTGTATCTCACCACTGAGGTGTCCTAGACTGTATCCACCACTGAGGTGTCCTTGACTGTATCCCACCACGGAGGTGTCCTAGACTGTATCAACCACTGAGGTGTCCTAGACTGTATCCACCACTGAGGTGTCCTAGACTGTATCCACCACTGAGGCGTCCTAGACTGTATCCCACAACTGAGGTGTCCTAGACTGTATCCACCACTGAGGTGTCCTAGACTGTATCCACCACTGAGGTGTCCTACACTGTATCCCACCACTGAGGTGTCCTAGGCTGTATCCACCACTGAGGTGTCCTAGGCTGTATCCACCACTGAGGTGTCCTAGACTGTATCCACCACTGAGATGTCCTAAACTGTATCCCACCACTGAGGTGTCCTAGACTGTATCCCACCACTGAGGTGTCCTAGACTGTATCTCACCACTGAGGTGTCCTAGACTGTATCCACCACTGAGGTGTCCTAGACTGTATGCCACCACTGAGGTGTCCTAGACTGTATCCACCACTGAGGTGTCCTAGACTGTATCCACCACTGAGGTGTCCTAGACTGTATGCCACCACTGAGGTGTCCTAGACTGTATCCACCACTGAGGTGTCCTAGACTGTATCCACCACTGAGGTGTCCTAGACTGTATCCCACCACTGAGGTGTCCTACACTGTATCCACCACTGAGATGTCCTAGACTGTATCCCACCACTGAGGTGTCCTAGACTGTATCCACCACTGAGGTGTCCTAGACTGTATCCACCACTAAGGTATCCTAGACTGTATCCCACCACTGAGGTGTCCTAGACTGTATCCACCACTGAGGTATCCTAGACTGTATCCCACCACTGAGGTGTCCTAGACTGTATCCCACTACTGAGGTGTCCTAGACTGTATCCCACCACTGAGGTGTCCTAGACTGTATCCCACCACTGAGGTGTCCTACACTGTATCCACCACTGAGGTGTCCTAGACTGTATCCCACCACCGAGGTGTCCTAGACTCTATCCCACCACTGAGGTGTTCTAGACTGTATCCCACCACTGAGGTGTCCTAGACTGTATCCCACTACTGAGGTGTCCTAGACTGTATCCACCAATGAGGTGTCCTAGACTGTATCCCACCACTGAGGTGTCCTAGACTGTATCCCACCAATGAGGTGTCCTAGACTGTATCCCACCACTGAGGTGTCCTAGACTGTATCCCACCACTGAGGTGTCCTAGACTGTAGCCCACCACTGAGATGTCCTAGACTGTATCCCACCACTGAGATGTCCTAGACTGTATCCCACCACTGAGGTGTCCTAGACTGTATCCCACCACTGAGATGTCCTAGACTGTATCCACCACTGAGATGTCCTAGACCAGGGGTCCCCAAACTTTTTACATAGGGGGCCGATCACTGTCCCTCTCAGACCGTTGGAGGGCCGGACTGAAGTTTAAAAATAAAAAAAATATTAATTAATTAATTATTTCCTATACTGCCCCTGATAATTAATTATTTCCTATGCTGCCCCTCATAATTAATTATTTCCTATACTGCCCCTCATAATTAATTATTTCCTATGCTGCCCCTCATAATTAATTATTTCCTATACTGCCCCTGATAATTAATTATTTCCTATGCTGCCCCTCATAATTAATTATTTCCTATACTGCCCCTCATAATTAATTATTTCCTACGCTGCCCCTCATAATTAATTATTTCCTATACTGCCCCTCATAATTAATTATTTCCTATGCTGCCCCTCATAATTAATTATTTCCTATGCTGCCCCTCATAATTAATTATTTCCTACGCTGCCCCTCATAATTAATTATTTCCTACGCTGCCCCTCATAATTAATTATTTCCTATGCTGCCCCTCATAATTAATTATTTCCTATACTGCCCCTCATAATTAATTATTTCCTATACTGCCCCTCATAATTAATTATTTCCTATACTGCCCCTCATAATTAATTATTTCCTATGCTGCCCCTCATAATTAATTATTTCCTATACTGCCCCTCATAATTAATTATTTCCTATGCTGCCCCTCATAATTAATTATTTCCTATGCTGCCCCTCATAATTAATTATTTCCTATGCTGCCCCTCATAATTTATTATTTCCTATGCTGCCCCTTATAATTTATTATTTCCTATGCTACCCCTTATGAGGAAATAATTAATTATGAGGGTCAGAATAGGAAATAATTAATTATGAGGAGCAGGATAGGAAATAATTAATTATGAGGGGCAGCATAGGAAATAATTAATTATTCCCTATGCTGCCCCCTCATAATTAATTATTTCCTATCCTGCTCCTCATAACTATTCCCTATGCTGCCCCTCCATTATTATTTTCTATAATTGCCCCATAATCCATAATTTCATATATTAGGGCAGCCACAATGTTTCTACTGCTGTTTTAAAAAAAATAATAAAAGCCCTGTACTTACCTCTGGCTCCTGCATCTTCTTTCTTCGGGCTGCTGCCGGACAGGAAGCGGTGCGCGGCCGCGTGATGACGTAATCACGCGGCCGCGCATCCAGGTTCAAGGAGCGATGTGCGCCGGGGTTGTCTTCCGGCCACATCGCTCCACCTGCAGTAATAGTGCTCGAGCGGCCGTTTCCGGCCGCATCGAGCACTATTCAGTGACGGGCAGGAGCTTCCTGTCCGGATGGACGGAGGCCCCTGCCTGACTGCCGTACTGGAGCGCCAGCCCGGGGGCCCCGAAATAACAAATCCGGATCCCGGGGCTCGGCGCTGGATGGGACGGGGGCCGGATAGAAACGGTCCGCGGGCCGCAAGTGGCCCGCGGGCCGTAGTTTGGGGACCCCTGTCCTAGACTGTATCCCACCACTGAGGTGTCCTAGACTGTATCCCACCACTGAGGTGTCCTACACTGTATCCACCACTGAGGTGTCCTACACTGTATCCACCACTGAGGTGTCCTACACTGTATCCACCACTGAGGTGTCCTACACTGTATCCACCACTGAGGTGTCCTATACTGTACCCACCACTGAGGTGTCATAGACTGTATCCACCACTGAGGTGTCCTAGACTGTATCCACCACTGAGGTGTCCTAGACTGTATCCACCACTGAGGTGTCCTAGACTGCATCCCACCACTGAGGTGTCCTAGACTGCATCCACCACTGAGGTGTCCTAGACTGTATCCCACCACTGAGGTGCCCTAGACTGTAGCCCACCACTGAGGTGTCCTAGACTGTATCCCACCACTGAGGTGTCCTAGACTGTATCCCACCACTGAGGTGTCCTAGACTGTATCCCACCACTGAGGTGTCCTAGACTGTATCCACCACTGAGGTGTCCTACACTGTATCCCACCACTGAGGTGTCCTAGACTGTATCCCACCACTGAGGTGCCCTAGACTGTAGCCCACCACTGAGGTGTCCTAGACTGTATCCGACTACTGAGGTGTCCTAGACTGTATCCCACCACTGAGGTGCCCTAGACTGTATCCCACCACTGAGGTGTCCTAAATTGTATCCCACCACTGAGGTGTCCTAGACTGTATCCCACCACTGAGGTGTCCTAGACTGTATCCCACCACTGAGGTGTCCTAGACTGTATCCCACCACTGAGGTGTCCTACACTGTATCCACCACTGAGGTGTCCTACACTGTATCCACCACTGAGGTGTCCTACACTGTATCCACCACTGAGGTGTCCTACACTGTATCCACCACTGAGGTGTCCTATACTGTACCCACCACTGAGGTGTCATAGACTGTATCCACCACTGAGGTGTCCTAGACTGTATCCACCACTGAGGTGTCCTAGACTGTATCCACCACTGAGGTGTCCTAGACTGCATCCCACCACTGAGGTGTCCTAGACTGCATCCACCACTGAGGTGTTCTAGACTGTATCCACCACTGAGGTGTCCTAGACTGTATCCCACCACTGAGATGTCCTAGACTGTATCCCACCACTGAGGTGTCCTAGACTGTATCCCACCACTGAGGTGTCCTAGACTGTATCCCACCACTGAGGTGTCCTAGACTGTATCCACCACTGAGGTGTCCTACACTGTATCCCACCACTGAGGTGTCCTAGACTGTATCCCACCACTGAGGTGCCCTAGACTGTAGCCCACCACTGAGGTGTCCTAGACTGTATCCGACTACTGAGGTGTCCTAGACTGTATCCCACCACTGAGGTGCCCTAGACTGTATCCCACCACTGAGGTGTCCTAAATTGTATCCCACCACTGAGGTGTCCTAGACTGTATCCCACCACTGAGGTGTCCTAGACTGTATCCCACCACTGAGGTGTCCTAGACTGTATCCCACCACTGAGGTGTCCTAGACTGTATCCCACCACTGAGGTGTCCTAGACTGTATCCCACCACTGAGGTGTCCTAGACTGTATCCCACCACTGAGGTGCCCTAGACTGTAGCCCACCACTGAGGTGTCCTAGACTGTATCCCACCACTGAGGTGTCCTAGACTGTATCCCACCACTGAGGTGTCCTAGACTGTATCCCACCACTGAGGTGTCCTAGACTGTATCCCACCACTGAGGTGCCCTAGACTGTAGCCCACCACTGAGGTGTCGTAGACTGTATCCCACTACTGAGGTGTCGTAGACTGTATCCCACCACTGAGGTGTCCTAGACTGTAGCCCACCACTGAGGTGTCCTAGACTGTATCCCACCACTGAGGTGTCCTAGACTGTATCCCACCACTGAGGTGTCCTAGACTGTATCCCACCACTGAGGTGTCCTAGACTGTATCCCACCACTGAGGTGCCCTAGACTATAGCCCACCACTGAGGTGTCCTAGACTGTATCCCACCACTGAGGTGTCCTAGACTGTATCCCACCACTGAGGTGTCCTAGACTGTATCCCACCACTGAGGTGTCCTAGACTGTATCCCACCACTGAGGTGCCCTAGACTGTAGCCCACCACTGAGGTGTCCTAGACTGTATCCCACTACTGAGGTGTCGTAGACTGTATCCCACCACTGAGGTGTCCTAGACTGTATCCCACCACTGAGGTGTCCTAGACTGTATCCCACCACTGAGGTGTCCTAGACTGTATCCCACCACTGAGGTGTCCTAGTCTGTATCCCACCACTGAGGTGCCCTAGACTGTAGCCCACCATTGAGGTGTCCTAGACTGTATCCCACCACTGAGGTGTCCAAGACTGTAGCCCACCACTGAGGTGTCCTAGACTGTATCCCACCACTGAGGTGTCCTAGACTGTATCCCACCACTGAGGTGCCCTAGACTGTAGCCCACCACTGAGGTGTCCTAGACTGTATCCCACTACCGAGGTGTCCTAGACTGTATCCCACTACTGAGGTGTCCTAGACTGTATCCCACCACTGAGGTGTCCTAGACTGTATCCCACCAATGAGGTGTCCAAGACTGTATCCCACCACTGAGGTGCCCTAGACTGTAGCCCACCACTGAGGTGTCCTAGACTGTATCCCACCACTGAGGTGCCCTAGACTGTAGCCCACCACTGAGGTGTCCTAGACTGTATCCCACCACTGAGGTGCCCTAGACTGTAGCCCACCACTGAGGTGTCCTAGACTGTATCCCACTACCGAGGTGTCCTAGACTGTAGCCCACCACTGAGGTGTCCTAGACTGTATCCCACCACTGAGGTGCCCTAGACTGTATCCCACCACTGAGGTGTCCTAGACTGTATCCCACCACTGAGATGTCCTAGACTGTATCCACCACTGAGGTGTCCTAGACTGTATCCCACCACTGAGGTGCCCTAGATTGTAGCCCACCACTGAGGTGTCCTAGACTGTATCCCACTACCGAGGTGTTCTAGACTGTATCCACCACTGAGGTGTCCTAGACTGTATCCCACCACTGAGGTGTCCTAGACTGTGTCCCACCACTGAGGTGTCCTAGACTGTATCCCACTACTGAGGTGTCCTAGACTGTATCCCACCACTGAGGTGTCCTAGACTGTATCCCACCACTGAGGTGTCCTAGACTGTATCCCACTACTGAGGTGTCCTAGACTGTATCCACCACTGAGGTGTCCTAGACTGTATCCCACCACTGAGGTGTCCTAGACTGTATCCCACCACTGAGGTGTTCTAGACTGTATCCACCACTGAGGTGTCCTAGACTGTATCCACCACTGAGGTGTCCTAGACTGTATCCCACCACTGAGGTGTCCTAGACTGTATCCCACCACTGAGGTGTCCTAGACTGTATCCCACCACGGAGGTGTCCTAGACTGTATCCACCACTGAGGTGTCCTAGACTGTATCCACCACTGAGGTGTCCTAGACTGTATCCCACCACTGAGGTGTCCTAGACTGTATCCCACCACTGAGGTGTCCTAGACTGTATCCACCACTGAGGTGTCCTAGACTGTATCCCACCACTGAGGTGTCCTAGACTGTATCCACCACTTAGGTGTCCTAGACTGTATCCCACCACTGAGGTGTCCTAGACTGTATCCCACCACTGAGGTGTCCTAGGCTGTATCCCACCACTGAGGTGTCCTAGACTGTATCCCACCACTGAGGTGTCCTAGACTGTATCCCACCACTGAGGTGTTGTATCCATCCAACATTGATTGGTCCCACCATAAGTACAGTATCCAGTAGTAACCAGATACAACAGCAGATTACAGCATCTGGATACAGAGGGTCCCTGCCAGATTATGGGTCATATGTTATAGGACATCTACGATTAATTAACCGCTAGAGACTGCCCCCTTATACCCTTATACGTGCTCTTTACCTCTGCAGATGATTGCACCATTTCCAGCTAACTCTGATGGCATCGGAGACCATGCAATGGCCTTAGAGACCAGGCAATGGAATCAGAAAACAAGCAATGGCCTCAGAGACCAGGTGATGGCATAAGAGACCATGCAATAACCTCAGAGACCAGGCTATGATATCTGAGACCAGGCGACAGCATCAGAGAACAAGTAATAGCCTCAGATACCAAGCGATGACTACTGGACCAGGTGATGGTATCAGAGACCAGGCTATAGCCTCAGAGAGCAGGCGATGATATCTGAGACCAGGCAATGGCATCAGAGACCAAGCGATGGTATTAGAAACCAGGCGATGGAATTAGAGATCAAGCAATAGCCTAAGAGACCAGGTGATGCTATCAGAGACCAGGCGACAGCATCATAGAAAAAGTAACAGCCTCAGATACCAAGAGATGACTACTGGACCAGGTGATGATATCTGAGACCAGGCAATGGCATCTGAGACTAGGCGACAGCATCAGAGAACAAGCAATAGCCTCAGATACCAGGCGATGACTACTGGACCAGGTGATGGTATCAGAGACCAGGCTATAGCTTCAGAGAGCAGGCAATGATATCTGAGACCAGGCAATGGCATCAGAGACTAGGCAATGGCCTCAAAAACCAGGCCATGGAATCAGAGACCAGGCTATAGACTCAGAGACCAGGCCATGGAATCAGAGACCAGGCTATAGACTCAGAGACCAGGCAATGGCATCAGAGAACAGGCGATTGATTCAGAGACCAAGCAATAGCCTCAGAGACCAGCCAATGATATCTGAGACCAGGGGATGACTACTGGACCAGGCAGTGGTATTATAGACCAGGTGAAAGCATCAGAGACCAGGTGAAAGCATCAGAGACCAGGTGATCATATCTGAAATGAGGCAATGGCATAAGAGAGCAGGAGATGGCATCAGGGACCAGATCATGGCATCAGAGACCAGGAAATGGCATATGGTATCAGAGACCAGGCGATAGTATCAGAGACCAGGTGATGCTATCAGAGACCAGGCGATGGTATCAGAGATCAGGCGATGGTATCAGAGACCAGGTGATGGTATCAGAGACCAGGCGATAGTATCAGAGACCAGGTGATGGTATCAGAGACCAGGTGATAGTGTCAGAGACCAGGCGATGGTATCAGAGACCAGGCGATGGTATCAGAGACCAAGTGATAGTATAAAAGACCAGGCCACAGTATCAGAGACCAGGTGATGCTATCAGAGACCAGGCGATGGTATCAGAGACCAGGTGATGCTATCAGAGACCAGGCGATGGTATCAGAGACCAGGCGATAGTTTCAGAGATCAGCCGATAGTATCAGAGACCAGGCGATAGTATCAGAGACCAGGCGATAGTATCAGAGACCAGGCCACAGTATCAGAGACCAGGTGATAGTATCAGAGACCAGGTGATGGTATCAGAGACCAGGTGATGCTATCAGAGACCAGGTGACGGCATCAGAGACCAGGCGATAGTTTCAGAGATCAGCCGATAGTATCAGAGACCAGGCGATAGTATCAGAGACCAGGCGATAGTATCAGAGACCAGGCCACAGTATCAGAGTCCAGGCGATAGTATCAGAGACCAGGCGATAGTATCAGAGACCAGGTGATAGTATCAGAGACCAGGCCACAGTATCAGAGACCAGGTGACGGCATCAGAGACCAGGCGATAGTATCAGAGACCAGGTGATAGTATCAGAGACCAGGCGATTGTATCAGAGACCAGGTGATAGTATCAGAGACCAGGCGATTGTATCAGAGACCAGGCGATAGTATCAGAGACCAGGTGATAGTATCAGAGACCAGGCGATTGTATCAGAGAGCAGGCGATAGTATCAGAGACCAGGCGATAGTATCAGAGACCAGGCGATAGTATCAGAGACTAGGCGATAGTATCAGAGAGCAGGCGATAGTATCAGAGACCAGGCCACAGTATCAGAGTCCAGGCGATAGTATCAGAGACCAGGCGATAGTATCAGAGACCAGGTGATAGTATCAGAGACCAGGCCACAGTATCAGAGACCAGGTGATAGTATCAGAGAGCAGGCGATAGTATCAGAGATCAGGCGATAGTATCAGAGATCAGGCAATGGCATATGAGAGGAGGCAGTGGTATCAGACGGCATCAGAGAGCAGGCGATAGTATCAGAGAGCAGGCCACAGTATCAGAGAGCAGGCGATAGTATCAGAGAGCAGGCGATAGTATCAGAGAGCAGGCGATAGTATCAGAGAGCAGGCAATGGCATATGAGAGGAGGCGATAGTATCAGAGATCAGGCAATGGCATATGAGAGGAGGCAGTGGTATCAGACGGCATCAGAGACCAGGCGATAGTGTCAGAGACCAGGCGAAGGCATAATAGAACAGGTATCGCAGACCAGGCGTTGGCATCAGAGAGCAGACGACAGCATTAGAGACCAGGCTACATTATTAGAGACCAGGTGACAGTACAAAAGACCAAACGACGGTATCAGAGACTAGGCGATGGCATCAGACACCAGGCGATGGCATCAGACACCAGGTGATGGCATAAGAGAGCAAGCGATGACTACTGGACCAGGCGATGGTATCTGAGACGAGGCAAAAAAATTTTCATCAAAGACCAGGCACTGACATATGGCATCAAAGACCAGGCGATAGTATCAGGGACCAGGCCACAAAATCAGAGACCAGGCGATAGTATCAGAGACCAGGTGATAGTATCAGAGACCAGGTGGATAGTATCAGAGACCAGGCCACAGTATCAGAGACCAGGCGATAGTATCAGAGACCAGGCGATAGTATCAGAGACCAGGCGATAGTATCAGAGACCAGGTGGATAGTATCAGAGACCAGGTGGATAGTATCAGAGACCAGGCGATAGTATCAGAGTCCAGGTGGATAGTATCAGAGACCAGGTGGATAGTATCAGAGACCAGGTGATGGTATCAAAGACCAGGCGCTGGCATCAAAGACCAGGCGATAGTATCAGGGACCAGGCCACAGTATCAGAGACCAGGCAATAGTATCAGAGACCAGGTGGATAGTATCAGAGACCAGGCTATAGTATCAGAGACCAGGCGATAGTATCAGAGACCAGGCGATAGTATCAGAGACCAGGTGATAGTATCAGAGACCAGGCGATAGTATCAGAGACCAGGCGATAGTATCAGAGAGCAGGCGATAGTATCAGAGAGCAGGCGATAGTATCAGAGACCAGGAGATAGTATCAGAGACCAGGTGATAGTATAAGAGACCAGGCGATAGTATCAGAGACCAGGTGATAGTATCAGAGACCAGGAGATAGTATCAGAGACCAGGTGATAGTATAAGAGACCAGGCCACAGTATCAGAGACCAGGTGATAGTATCAGAGACCAGGTGATAGTATCAGAGACCAGGCGATAGTATCAGAGACCAGGTGATAGTATAAGAGACCAGGCCACAGTATCAGAGACCAGGTGATAGTATCAGAGACCAGGAGATAGTATCAGAGACCAGGCGATAGTATCAGAGAGCAGGCGATAGTATCAGAGACCAGGCTATAGTATCAGAGACCAGGCGATAGTATCAGAGACCAGGAGATAGTATCAGAGACCAGGTGATAGTATAAGAGACCAGGCGATAGTATCAGAGACCAGGAGATAGTATCAGAGACCAGGTGATAGTATAAGAGACCAGGCCACAGTATCAGAGACCAGGTGATAGTATCAGAGACCAGGCGATAGTATCAGAGACCAGGTGATAGTATAAGAGACCAGGCCACAGTATCAGAGAGCAGGCGATAGTATCAGAGACCAGGCGATAGTATCAGAGACCAGGCCATAGTATCAGAGAGCAGGCGATAGTATCAGAGAGCAGGCGATAGTATCAGAGACCAGGAGATAGTATCAGAGACCAGGTGATAGTATAAGAGACCAGGCGATAGTATCAGAGACCAGGAGATAGTATCAGAGACCAGGTGATAGTATAAGAGACCAGGCCACAGTATCAGAGACCAGGTGATAGTATCAGAGACCAGGCGATAGTATCAGAGACCAGGTGATAGTATAAGAGACCAGGCCACAGTATCAGAGAGCAGGCGATAGTATCAGAGACCAGGCGATAGTATCAGAGACCAGGCCACAGTATCAGAGTCCAGGCGATAGTATCAGAGACCAGGCGATAGTATCAGAGACCAGGCCACAGTATCAGAGACCAAGTGATAGTATAAAAGACCAGGCCACAGTATCAGAGACCAGGTGATTCTATCAGAGACCAGGCGATGGTATCAGAGACCAGGCGATGCTATCAGAGACCAGGCGATGGTATCAGAGACCAGGCGATAGTATCAGAGACCAGGCGATAGTATCAGAGACCAGGTGATGGTATCAGAGACCAGATGATGCTATCAGAGACCAGGTGACGGCATCAGAGACCAGGCGATAGTATCAGAGATCAGCCGATAGTATCAGAGACCAGGCGATAGTATCAGAGACCAGGCGATAGTATCAGAGACCAGGCCACAGTATCAGAGTCCAGGCGATAGTATCAGAGACCAGGTGATAGTATCAGAGACCAGGCCACAGTATCAGAGACCAGGTGACGGCATCAGAGACCAGGCGATAGTATCAGAGACCAGGTGATAGTATCAGAGACCAGGCCACGGTATCAGAGACCATCAAGTCCAACCTTTAAGAATTAAATAAATGTTTTATCCCTATAACCTGTGATATTTTTGCTCTCCAGAAAGGCATCCAGGCCTCTCCAGCACATGTACATAGAGTCCTCCATAACAACCTCCTGCCGCAGAGAGTTCCACAGTATCACTGCTCTTACAGTAAAGAACCTTTGTCTATGGTGATGGTAGAACCTCCTCTCCTCTAGGTGTAGAGGATGCCCCCTGTCTATGGTGATGGTAGAACCTCCTCTCCTCTAGGTGTAGAGGATGTCCCCTGTCTATGGTGATGGTAGAACCTCCTCTCCTCTAGGTGTAGAGGATGTCCCCTGTCTATGGTGATGGTAGAACCTCCTCTCCTCTAGGTGTAGAGGATGCCCCTGTCTATGGTGATGGTAGAACCTCCTCTCCTCTAGGTGTAGAGGATGTCCCCTGTCTATGGTGATGGTAGAACCTCCTCTCCTCTAGGTGTAGAGGATGCCACTGTCTATGGTGATGGTAGAACCTCCTCTCCTCTAGGTGTAGAGGATGCCCCCTGTCTATGGTGATGGTAGAACCTCCTCTCCTCTAGGTGTAGAGGATGCCCCCTGTCTATGGTGATGATAGAACCTCCTCTCCTCTAGGTGTAGAGGATGCCACCTGTCTATGGTGATGATAGAACCTCCTCTCCTCTAGGTGTAGAGGATGCCACCTGTCTATGGTGATGGTAGAACCTCCTCTCCTCTAGGTGTAGAGGATGTCCCCTGTCTATGGTGATGGTAGAAACTCCTATCCTCTAGGTGTAGAAGATGCCCCTGTCTATGGTGATGGTAGAACCTCCTCTCCTCTAGGTGTAGAGGATGCCCCCTGTCTATGGTGATGGTAGAACCTCCTCTCCTCTAGGTGTAGAAGATGCCCCCTGTCTATGGTGATGGTAGAACCTCCTCTCCTCTAGGTGTAGTGGATGCCCCCTTTCTATGGTGATGGTAGAACCTCCTCTCCTCTAGGTGTAGAGGATGCCCCCTGTCTATGGTGATGGTAGAACCTCCTCTCCTCTAGGTGTAGAGGATGCCCCCTGTCTATGGTGATGGTAGAACCTCCTCTCCTGTAGGTGTAGAGGATGCCCCTGTCTATGGTGATGGTAGAACCTCCTCTCCTCTAGGTGTAGAGGATGCCCCCTGTCTATGGTGATAGTAGAATCTCGTCTCCTCTAGGTGTAGAGGATGCCCCCTGTCTATGTTGATGGTAGAACCTCCTCTCCTCTAGGTGTAGAGGATGTCCCCTGTCTATGGTGATGGTAGAACCTCCTCTTCTCTAGGTGTAGAGGATGCCCCCTGTCTATGGTGATGGTAGAACCTCCTCTCCTCTAGGTGTAGAGGATTTCCCCTGTCTATGGTGATGGTAGAACCTTCTCTCCTCTAGGTGTAGAGGATTCCCCCTGTCTATGGTGATGGTAGAGCCTCCTCTCCTCTAGGTGTAGAGGATGTCTCCTTTCTATGGTGATGGTAGAACCTTCTCTCCTCTAGGTGTAGAGGATGTCCCCTGTCTATGGTGATAGTAGAACCTCCTCTCCTCTAGGTGTAGAGGATGCCCCCTGTCTATGGTGATGGTAGAACCTCCTCTCCTCTAGGTGTAGAGGATGCCCCCTGTCTATGGTGATGGTAGAACCTCCTCTCCTCTAGGTGTAGAGGATGCCACTGTCTATGGTGATGGTAGAACCTCCTCTCCTCTAGGTGTAGAGGATGCCCCCTGTCTATGGTGATGGTAGAACCTCCTCTCCTCTAGGTGTAGAGGATGCCCCCTGTCTATGGTGATGATAGAACCTCCTCTCCTCTAGGTGTAGAGGATGCCACCTGTCTATGGTGATGATAGAACCTCCTCTCCTCTAGGTGTAGAGGATGCCACCTGTCTATGGTGATGGTAGAACCTCCTCTCCTCTAGGTGTAGAGGATGCCCCCTGTCTATGGTGATGGTAGAACCTCCTATCCTCTAGGTGTAGAAGATGCCCCTGTCTATGGTGATGGTAGAACCTCCTCTCCTCTAGGTGTAGAGGATGCCCCCTGTCTATGGTGATGGTAGAACCTCCTCTCCTCTAGGTGTAGAAGATGCCCCCTGTCTATGGTGATGGTAGAACCTCCTCTCCTCTAGGTGTAGTGGATGCCCCCTTTCTATGGTGATGGTAGAACCTCCTCTCCTCTAGGTGTAGAGGATGCCCCCTGTCTATGGTGATGGTAGAACCTCCTCTCCTCTAGGTGTAGAGGATGCCCCCTGTCTATGGTGATGGTAGAACCTCCTATCCTCTAGGTGTAGAGGATGCCCCTGTCTATGGTGATGGTAGAACCTCCTCTCCTCTAGGTGTAGAGGATGCCCCCTGTCTATGGTGATGGTAGAACCTCCTATCCTCTAGGTGTAGAGGATGCCCCCTGTCTATGGTGATGGTAGAACCTCCTCTCCTCTAGGTGTAGAGGATGTCCCCTGTCTATGGTGATGGTAGAACCTCCTATCCTCTAGGTGTAGAGGATGCCCCTGTCTATGGTGATGGTAGAACCTCCTTTCCTCTAGGTGTAGAGGATGCCCCCTGTCTGTGGTGATGGTAGGACCTCCTCTCCGCTAGGTGTAGAGGATGCCCCCTGTCTATGGTGATGGTAGAACCTCCTCTCCTCTGGGTGTAGAGGATGCCCCCTGTCTATGGTGATGATAGAACCTCCTATCCTCTAGGTGTAGAAGATGCCCCTGTCTATGGTGATGGTAGAACCTCCTCTCCTCTAGGTGTAGAGGATGCCCCCTGTCTATGGTGATGGTAGAACCTCCTCTCCTCTAGGTGTAGAAGATGCCCCCTGTCTATGGTGATGGTAGAACCTCCTCTCCTCTAGGTGTAGTGGATGCCCCCTTTCTATGGTGATGGTAGAACCTCCTCTCCTCTAGGTGTAGAGGATGCCCCCTGTCTATGGTGATGGTAGAACCTCCTCTCCTCTAGGTGTAGAGACTGCCCCCTGTCAATGGTGATGGTAGAACCTCCTATCCTCTAGGTGTAGAGGATGCCCCTGTCTATGGTGATGGTAGAACCTCCTCTCCTCTAGGTGTAGAGGATGCCCCCTGTCTATGGTGATGGTAGAACCTCCTATCCTCTAGGTGTAGAGGATGCCCCCTGTCTATGGTGATGGTAGAACCTCCTCTCCTCTAGGTGTAGAGGATGTCCCCTGTCTATGGTGATGGTAGAACCTCCTATCCTCTAGGTGTAGAGGATGTCCCCTGTCTATGGTGATGGTAGAACCTCCTATCCTCTAGGTGTAGAGGATGCCCCTGTCTATGGTGATGGTAGAACCTCCTCTCCTCTAGGTGTAGAGGATGCCCCCTGTCTATGGTGATGGTAGAACCTCCTCTCCTCTAGGTGTAGAAGATGCCCCCTGTCTATGGTGATGGTAGAACCTCCTCTCCTCTAGGTGTAGAGGATGCCCCCTGTCTGTGGTGATGGTAGAACCTCCTCTCCTCTAGGTGTAGAGGATGCCCCCTGTCTATGGTGATGGTAGAACATCCTCTCCTCTAGGTGTAGAGGATGTCCCCTGTCTATGGTGATGGTAGAACCTCCTCTCCTCTAGGTGTAGAGGATGCCCCCTGTCTATGGTGATGGTAGAACCTCCTGTCCTGTAGGTGTAGAGGATGCCCCTGTCTATGGTGATGATAGAACCTCCTCTCCTCTAGGTGTAGAGGATGCCCCCTGTCTATGGTGATAGTAGAATCTCGCCTCCTCTAGGTGTAGAGGATGCCCCTGTCTATGGTGATGGTAGAACCTCCTCTCCTCAAGTTGTAGAGGATGTCCCCTGTCTATGGTGATGGTAGAACCTCCTATCCTCTAGGTGTAGAGGATGTCCCCTGTCTATGGTGATGGTAGAACCTCCTATCCTCTAGGTGTAGAGGATGTCCCCTGTCTATGGTGATGGTAGAACCTCCTATCCTCTAGGTGTAGAGGATGCCCCTGTCTATGGTGATGGTAGAACCTCCTCTCCTCTAGGTGTAGAGGATGCCCCCTGTCTATGGTGATGGTAGAACCTCCTCTCCTCTAGGTGTAGAGGATGCCCCCTGTCTATGGTGATGGTAGAACCTCCTCTCCTGTAGGTGTAGAGGATGCCCCTGTCTATGGTGATGGTAGAACCTCCTCTCCTCTAGGTGTAGAGGATGCCCCCTGTCTATGGTGATAGTAGAATCTCGTCTCCTCTAGGTGTAGTGGATGCCCCCTGTCTATGTTGATGGTAGAACCTCCTCTCCTCTAGGTGTAGAGGATGTCCCCTGTCTATGGTGATGGTAGATCCTCCTCTTCTCTAGGTGTAGAGGATGCCCCCTGTCTATGGTGATGGTAGAACCTCCTCTCCTCTAGGTGTAGAGGATTTCCCCTGTCTATGGTGATGGTAGAACCTTCTCTCCTCTAGGTGTAGAGGATTCCCCCTGTCTATGGTGATGGTAGAGCCTCCTCTCCTCTAGGTGTAGAGGATGTCTCCTTTCTATGGTGATGGTAGAACCTTCTCTCCTCTAGGTGTAGAGGATGTCCCCTGTCTATGGTGATAGTAGAACCTCCTCTCCTCTAGGTGTAGAGGATGCCCCCTGTCTATGGTGATGGTAGAACCTCCTCTCCTCTAGGTGTAGAGGATGCCCCCTGTCTATGGTGATGGTAGAACCTCCTCTCCTCTAGGTGTAGAGGATGCCCCCTGTCTGTGGTGATGGTAGAACCTCCTCTCCTCTAGGTGTAGAGGATGCCCCCTGTCTATGGTGATGGTAGAACCTCCTCTCCTCTAGGTGTAGAGGATGTCCCCTGTCTATGGTGATGGTAGAACCTCCTCTCCTGTAGGTGTAGAGGATGCCCCTGTCTATGGTGATGATAGAACCTCCTCTCCTCTAGGTGTAGAGGATGCCCCCTGTCTATGGTGATGATAGAACCTCCTCTCCTCTAGGTGTAGAGGATGCCCCCTGTCTATGGTGATAGTAGAATCTCGCCTCCTCTAGGTGTAGAGGATGCCCCCTGTCTATGGTGATGGTAGAACCTCCTCTCCTCTAGGTGTAGAGGATGTCCCCTGTCTGTGGTGATGGTAGAACCTCCTCTCCTCTAGGTGTAGAGGATGCCCCCTGTCTATGGTGATGGAAGAACCTCCTCTCCTCTAGGTGTAGAGGATGTCCCCTGTCTATGGTGATCGTAGAACCTCCTCTCCTCTAGGTGTAGAGGATGCCCCCTGTCTATGGTGATGGTAGAACCTCCTCTCCTGTAGGTGTAGAGGATGCCCCTGTCTATGGTGATGCTAGAACCTCCTCTCCTCTAGGTGTAGAGGATGCTCCCTGTCTATGGTGATAGTAGAATCTCGTCTCCTCTAGGTGTAGAGGATGCCCCCTGTCTATGGTGATGGTAGAACCTCCTCTCCTCTAGGTGTAGAGGATGTCCCCTGTCTATGGTGATGGTAGAACCTCCTCTTCTCGAGGTGTAGAGGATGCCCCCTGTCTATGGTGATGGTAGAACCTCCTCTCCTCTAGGTGTAGAGGATGTCCCCTGTCTATGGTGATGGTAGAACCTTCTCTCCTCTAGGTGTAGAGGATTCCCCCTGTCTATGGTGATGGTAGAGCCTCCTCTCCTCTAGGTGTAGAGGATGGTTCTGTCTATGGTGATAGTGGAACCTCCTCTCCTCTAGGTGTAGAGGATGTCTCCTGTCTATGGTGATGGTAGAACCTTCTCTCCTCTAGGTGTAGAGGATGGTTCTGTCTATGGTGATAGTGGAACCTCCTCTCCTCTAGGTGTAGAGGATGCCCCCTGTCTATGGTGATGGTAGAACCTCCTCTCCTCTTGGTGTAGAGGATGCCCCCTGTCAATGGTGATGATAGAACCTCCTCTTCTCTAGGTGTAGAGGATGCCCCCTGTCTATGGTGATGATAGAACCTCCTCTCCTCTAGGTGTAGAGGATGTCTCCTGTCTATGGTGATGCTAGAACCTTCTCTCCTCTAGGTGTAGAGGATGTCTCCTGTCTATGGTGATGATAGAACCTCCTCTTCTCTAGGTGTAGAGGATGCCCCCTGTCTATGGTGATGATAGAACCTCCTCTCCTCTAGGTGTAGAGGATTTCTCCTGTCTATGGTGATGCTAGAACCTCCTCTCCTCTAGGTGTAGAGGATGCCCCCTGTCTATGGTGATGGTAGAACCTCCTCTCCTCTTGGTGTAGAGGATGCCCCCTGTCTATGGTGATGATAGAACCTCCTCTTCTCTAGGTGTAGAGGATGCCCCCTGTCTATGCTGATGGTAGAACCTCCTTTCCTCTTGGTGTAGAGGATGCCCCTGTCTATGGTGATGGTAGAACCTCCTCTCCGCTAGGTGTAGAGGATGCCCCCTGTCTATGGTGATGATATAACCTCCTCTCCGCTAGGTGTAGAGGATGCCCCCTGTCTATGGTGATGATAAAACCTCCTCTCCTCTAGGTGTAGAGGATGCCCCCTGTCTATGGTGATGGTAGAACCTCCTCTCCTCTAGGTGTAGAGGATGCCCCCTGTCTATAGTGATGGTAGAACCTCCTCTCCTCTAGTTGTAGAGGATGCCCCTGTCTATGGGGATTATAGAACCTCCTCTCCTCTAGTTGTAGAGGATGCCCCCTGTCTATGGTGATGGTAGAACCTCCTCTCCTCTAGGTGTAGAGGATGCCCCTGTCTATGGTGATGGTAGAACCTCCTCTCCTCTAGGTGTAGAGAATGCCCCTGTCTATGGTGATGGTGGAAACTCCTCTCCTCTAGGTGTAGAGGATGCCCCCTGTCTATGGTGATGGTAGAACCTCCTCTCCTCTAGGTGTAGAGGATGCCCCTGTCTATGGTGATGGTAGAACCTCCTTTCCTCTAGGTGTAGAGGATGCCCCCTGTCTGTGGTGATGGTAGGACCTCCTCTCCGCTAGGTGTAGAGGATGCCCCCTGTCTATGGTGATGGTAGAACCTCCTCTCCTCTAGGTGTAGAGGATGCCCCCTGTCTATGGTGATGGTAGATCCTCCTCTCCTCTAGGTGTAGAGGATGCCCCTGTCTATGGTGATGGTAGAATCTCCTCTCCTCTAGTTGTAGAGGATGCCCGCTGTCTATGGTGATGGTAGAACCTCCTCTCCTCTAGGTGTAGAGGATGTCCCCTGTCTATGGTGATGATAGAACCTCCTCTCCTCTAGGTGTAGAGGATGCCCCCTGTCTATGGTGATGGTAGAACCTCCTCTCCTCTAGGTGTAGAGGATGCCCCCTGTCTATGGTGATGGTAGAACCTCCTCTCCTCTAGGTGTAGAGGATGTCCCCTGTCTATGGTGATGATAGAACCTCCTCTCCTCTAGTTGTAGAGGATGCCCCCTGTCTATGGTGATGGTAGAACCTCCTCTCCTCTAAGTGTAGAGGATGCCCCTGTCTATGGTGATGGTAGAACCTTCTCTCCTCTAGGTGTAGAGGATGCCCCCTGTCTATGGTGATGGTAGAACCTCCTCTCCTGTAGGTGTAGAGGATGCCCCTGTCTATGGTGATGGTAGATCCTCCTCTCCTGTAGGTGTAGAGGATGCCCCTGTCTATGGTGATGGTAGATCCTCCTCCCCTCTAGGTGTAGAGGATGCCTCCTGTCTATGGTGATGGTAGAACCTCCTCTCCTCTAGGTGTAGAGGATGCCCCCTGTCTATGGTGATAGTAGAACCTCCTCTCCTCTAGGTGTAGAGGATGCCCCCTGTCTATGGTGATGGTAGAACCTCCTCTCCTCTAGGTGTAGAGGATGCCCCCTGTCTATGGTGATGGTAGAACCTCCTCTCCTCTAGGTGTAGAGGATGTCCCCTGTCTATGGTGATGATAGAACCTCCTCTCCTCTAGTTGTAGAGGATGCCCCTGTCTATGGTGATAGTAGAACCTCCTCTCCTGTAGGTGTAGAGGATGCCCCTGTCTATGGTGATGGTAGATCCTCCTCTCCTCTAGGTGTAGAGGATGCCTCCTGTCTATGGTGATGGTAGAACCTCCTCTCCTCTAGGTGTAGAGGATGCCCCCTGTCTATGGTCATAGTAGAACCTCCTCTCCTCTAGGTGTAGAGGATGCCCCCTGTCTATGGTGATGGTAGATCCTCCTCTCCTCTAGATGTAGAGGATGCCCCCTGTCTATGGTGATGGTAGAACCTCCTCTCCTCTAGGTGTAGAGGATGCCCCCTGTCTATGGTGATAGTAGAACCTCCTCTCCTCTAGGTGTAGAGGATGCCCCCTGTCTATGGTGATGGTAGACCCTCCTCTCCTCTAGGTGTAGAGGATATCCCCTGTCTATGGTGATGGTAGAACCTCCTCTCCTCTAGGTGTAGGGGATTTCCCTTGTCTATGGTGATGGTAGAACCTCCTCTCCTCTAGGTGTAGAGGATGCCCCCTCTCTATGGTGATGGTAGAGCCTCCTCTCCTCTAGGTGTAGAGGATGCCCCCTGTATATGGTGATGGTAGAACCTCCTCTCCTCTAGGTGTAGAGGATGCCCCCTCTCTATGGTGATGATAGAACCTCCTCTCCTCTAGGTGTAGAGGATGCCCCCTGTCTATGGTGATGGTAGAACCTCCTCTCCTCTAGGTGTAGAGGATGCCCCCTGTCTATGGTGATGATAGAACCTCCTCTCCTCTAGTTGTAGAGGATGCCCCCTGTCTATGATGATGGTAGAACCTCCTCTCTTCTAAGTGTAGAGGATGCCCCTGTCTATGGTGATGGTAGAACCTTCTTTCCTCTAGGTGTAGAGGATGCCCCTGTCTATGGTGATGGTAGAACCTCCTCTCCTGTAGGTGTAGAGGATGCCCCCTGTCTATGGTGATAGTAGAATCTCGTCTCCTGTAGGTGTAGAGGATGCCCCTGTCTATGGTGATGGTAGAACCTTCTCTCCTCTAGGTGTAGAGGATGCCCCCTGTCTATGGTGATGGTAGAACCTTCTCTCCTCTAGGTGTAGAGGATGTCCCCTGTCTATGGTGATAGTAGAACCTCCTCTCCTCTAGGTGTAGAGGATGCCCCCTGTCTATGGTGATGGTAGAACCTCCTCTCCTCTTGGTGTAGAGGATGCCCCCTGTCTATGGTGATGATAGAACCTCCTCTTCTCTAGGTGTAGGGGATGCCCCCTGTCTATGGTGATGGTAGAACCTCCTCTTCACTTGGTGTAGAGGATGCCCCTGTCTATGGTGATGGTAGAACCTCCTCTCCGCTAGGTGTAGAGGATGCCCCCTGTCTATGGTGATGATATAACCTCCTCTCCGCTAGGTGTAGAGGATGCCCCCTGTCTATGGTGATGATAAAACCTCCTCTCCTCTAGGTGTAGAGGATGTCTCCTGTCTATGGTGATGGTAGAACCTCCTCTCCTCTAGGTGTAGAGGATGCCCCCTGTCTATAGTGATGGTAGAACCTCCTCTCCTCTAGGTGTAGAGGATGCCCCTGTCTATGGTGATTATAGAACCTCCTCTCCTCTAGTTGTAGAGGATGCCCCCTGTCTATGGTGATGGTATAACCTCCTCTCCTCTAGGTGTAGAGGATGCCCCTGTCTATGGTGATGGTGGAACCTCCTCTCCTCTAGGTGTAGAGGATGCCCCTGTCTATGGTGATGGTAGAACCTCCTCTCCTCTAGGTGTAGAGGATGCCCCCTGTCTATGGTGATGGTAGAACCTCCTCTCCTCTAGGTGTAGAGGATGCCCCCTGTCTATGGTGATGGTAGAACCTCCTATCCTCTAGGTGTAGAGGATGCCCCTGTCTATGGTGATGGTAGAACCTCCTCTCCTCTAGGTGTAGAGGATGCCCCCTGTCTATGGTGATGGTAGAACCTCCTCTCCTCTAGGTGTAGAGGATGCCCCCTGTCTATGGTGATGGTAGAACCTCCTCTCCTCTAGGTGTAGAGGATGTCCCCTGTCTATGGTGATGGTAGAACCTCCTCTCCTCTAGGTGTAGAGGATGTCCCCTGTCTATGGTGATGGTAGAACCTCCTATCCTCTAGGTGTAGAGGATGCCCCTGTCTATGGTGATGGTAGAACCTCCTCTCCTCTAGGTGTAGAGGATGCCCCCTGTCTATGGTGATGGTAGAACCTCCTCTCCTCTAGGTGTAGAAGATGCCCCCTGTCTATGGTGATGGTAGAACCTCCTTTCCTCTAGGTGTAGTGGATGCCCCCTTTCTATGGTGATGGTAGAACCTCCTCTCCTCTAGGTGTAGAGGATGCCCCCTGTCTATGGTGATGGTAGAACCTCCTCTCCTCTAGGTGTAGAGGATGCCCCCTGTCTGTGGTGATGGTAGAACCTCCTCTCCTCTAGGTGTAGAGGATGCCCCCTGTCTATGGTGATGGTAGAACCTCCTCTCCTCTAGGTGTAGAGGATGTCCCCTGTCTATGGTGATGGTAGAACCTCCTCTCCTCTAGGTGTAGAGGATGCCCCCTGTCTATGGTGATGGTAGAACCTCCTCTCCTGTAGGTGTAGAGGATGCCCCTGTCTATGGTGATGATAGAACCTCCTCTCATCTAGGTGTAGAGGATGCCCCCTGTCTATGGTGATAGTAGAATCTCGCCTCCTCTAGGTGTAGAGGATGCCCCCTGTCTATGGTGATGGTAGAACCTCCTCTCCTCTAGGTGTAGAGGATGTCCCCTGTCTGTGGTGATGGTAGAACCTCCTCTCCTCTAGGTGTAGAGGATGCCCCCTGTCTATGGTGATGGTAGAACCTCCTCTCCTCTAGGTGTAGAGGATGTCCCCTGTCTATGGTGATGGTAGAACCTCCTCTCCTCTAGGTGTAGAGGATGTCCCCTGTCTATGGTGATGGTAGAACCTCCTCTTCTCTAGGTGTAGAGGATGCCCCCTGTCTATGGTGATGGTAGAACCTCCTCTCCTGTAGGTGTAGAGGATGCCCCTGTCTATGGTGATGCTAGAACCTCCTCTCCTCTAGGTGTAGAGGATGCCCCCTGTCTATGGTGATGGTAGAACCTCCTCTCCTCTAGGTGTAGAGGATGTCCCCTGTCTATGGTGATGGTAGAACCTTCTCTCCTCTAGGTGTAGAGGATTCCCCCTGTCTATGGTGATGGTAGAGCCTCCTCTCCTCTAGGTGTAGAGGATGCCCCCTGTCTATAGTGATGGTAGAACCTCCTCTCCTCTAGTTGTAGAGGATTCCCCTGTCTATGGGGATTATAGAACCTCCTCTCCTCTAGTTGTAGAGGATGCCCCCTGTCTATGGTGATGGTAGAACCTCCTCTCCGCTAGGTGTAGAGAATGCCCCTGTCTATGGTGACGGTGGAACCTCCTCTCCTCTAGGTGTAGAGGATGCCTCCTGTCTATGGTGATGGTAGAACCTCCTCACCTCTAGGTGTAGAGGATGCCCCCTGTCTATGGTGATGGTAGAACCTCCTCTCCTCTAGGTGTAGAGGATGCCCCTGTCTATGGTGATGGTAGAACCTCCTCTCCTCTAGGTGTAGAGGATGCCCCCTGTCTATGGTGATGGTAGATCCTCCTCTCCTCTAGGTGTAGAGGATGCCCCCTGTCTATGGTGATGATAGAACCTCCTCTCCTCTAGGTGTAGAGGATGACCCCTGTCTATGGTGATGGTAGAACCTCCTCTCCTCCAGGTGTAGAGGATGTCCCCTGTCTATGGTGATGATAGAACCTCCTCTCCTCTAGTTGTAGAGGATGCCCCCTGTCTATGGTGATGGTAGAACCTCCTCTCCTCTAAGTGTAGAGGATGCCCCTGTCTATGGTGATGGTAGAACCTCCTCTCCTCTAGGTGTAGAGGATGCCCCCTGTCTATGGTGATAGTAGAACCTCCTCTCCTGTAGGTGTAGAGGATGCCCCCTGTCTATGGTGATGGTAGATCCTCCTCTCCTCTAGTTGTAGAGGATGCCTCCTGTCTATGGTGATGGTAGAACCTCCTCTCCTCTAGGTGTAGAGGATGCCCCCTGTCTATGGTGATAGTAGAACCTCCTCTCCTCTAGGTGTAGAGGATGCCCCCTGTCTATGGTGATGGTAGACCCTCCTCTCCTCTAGGTGTAGAGGATATCCCCTGTCTATGGTGATGGTAGAACCTCCTCTCCTCTAGGTGTAGGGGATTTCCCTTGTCTATGGTGATGGTAGAACCTCCTCTCCTCTAGGTGTAGAGGATGCCCCCTCTCTATGGTGATGGTAGAGCCTCCTCTCCTCTAGGTGTAGAGGATGCCCCCTGTATATGGTGATGGTAGAACCTCCTCTCCTCTAGGTGTAGAGGATGCCCCCTCTCTATGGTGATGATAGAACCTCCTCTCCTCTAGGTGTAGAGGATGCCCCCTGTATATGGTGATGATAGAACCTCCTCTCCTCTAGTTGTAGAGGATGCCCCCTGTCTATGGTGATGGTAGAACCTCCTCTCTTCTAAGTGTAGAGGATGCCCCTGTCTATGGTGATGGTAGAACCTTCTTTCCTCTAGGTGTAGAGGATGCCCCCTGTCTATGGTGATGGTAGAACCTCCTCTCCTGTAGGTGTAGAGGATGCCCCTGTCTATGGTGATGATAGAACATCCTCTCCTCTAGGTGTAGAGGATGCCCCCTGTCTATGGTGATAGTAGAATCTCGTCTCCTGTAGGTGTAGAGGATGCCCCCTGTCTATGTAGATGGTAGAACCTTCTCTCCTCTAGGTGTAGAGGATGCCCCCTGTCTATGGTGATGGTAGAACCTTTTCTCCTCTAGGTGTGGAGGATGTCCCCTGTCTATGGTGATAGTAGAACCTCCTCTCCTCTAGGTGTAGAGGATGCCCCCTGTCTATGGTGATGGTAGAACCTCCTCTCCTCTTGGTGTAGAGGATGCCCCCTGTCTATGGTGATGATAGAACCTCCTCTTCTCTAGGTGTAGGGGATGCCCCCTGTCTATGGTGATGGCAGAACCTCCTCTTCACTTGGTGTAGAGGATGCCCCCTGTCTATGGTGATGATATAACCTCCACTCCGCTAGGTGTAGAGGATGCCCCCTGTCTATGGTGATGATAAAACCTCCTCTCCTCTAGGTGTAGAGGATGTCTCCTCTCTATGGTGATGATAGAACCTCCTCTTCTCTAGGTGTAGAGGATGCCCCCTGTCTATGGTGATGGTAGAACCTCCTCTCCTCTAGGTGTAGAGGATGCCCCCTGTCTATGGTGATGGTAGAACCTCCTCTCTTCTAAGTGTAGAGGATGCCCCTGTCTATGGTGATGGTAGAACCTTCTTTCCTCTAGGTGTAGAGGATGCCCCTGTCTATGGTGATGGTAGAACCTCCTCTCCTGTAGGTGTAGAGGATGCCCCTGTCTATGGTGATGATAGAACATCCTCTCCTCTAGGTGTAGAGGATGCCCCCTGTCTATGGTGATAGTAGAATCTCGTCTCCTGTAGGTGTAGAGGATGCCCCCTGTCTATGTAGATGGTAGAACCTTCTCTCCTCTAGGTGTAGAGGATGCCCCCTGTCTATGGTGATGGTAGAACCTTCTCTCCTCTAGGTGTAGAGGATGTCCCCTGTCTATGGTGATTATAGAACCTCCTCTCCTCTAGTTGTAGAGGATGCCCCCTGTCTATGGTGATGGTAGAACCTCCTCTCCTCTAGGTGTAGAGGATGCCCCTGTCTATGGTGATGGTAGAACCTCCTTTCCTCTAGGTGTAGAGGATGCCCCCTGTCTGTGGTGTTGGTAGGACCTCCTTTCCGCTGGGTGTAGAGGATGCCCCCTGTCTATGGTGATGATAGAACCTCCTCTCCTCTAGGTGTAGAGGATGCCCCCTGTCTATGGTGATGTAGAACCTCCTCTCCTCTAGGTGTAGAGGATGCCCCCTGTCTGTGGTGATGGTAGAACCTCCTCTCCTCTAGGTGTAGAGGATGCCCCCTGTCTATGGTGATGGTAGAACCTCCTCTCCTCTAGGTGTAGAGGATGTCCCCTGTCTATGGTGATGGTAGAAGCTCCTCTCCTCTTGGTGTAGAGGATGCCCCCTGTCTATGGTGATTGTAGAACCTCCTCTCCTGTAGGTGTAGAGGATGCCCCTGTCTATGGTGATGATAGAACCTCCTCTCCTCTAGGTGTAGAGGATGCCCCCTGTCTATGGTGATAGTAGAATCTCGCCTCCTCTAGGTGTAGAGGATGCCCCCTGTCTATGGTGATGGTAGAACCTCCTCTCCTGTAGGTGTAGAGGATGCCCCTGTCTATGGTGTTGATAGAACCTCCTCTCCTCTAGGTGTAGAGGATGCCCCCTGTCTATGGTGATAGTAGAACCTTCTCTCCTCTAGGTGTAGAGGATGTTCCCTGTCTATGGTGATAGTAGAACCTCCTCTCCTCTAGGTGTAGAGGATGCCCCCTGTCTATGGTGATGGTAGAAGCTCCTCTCCTCTTGGTGTAGAGGATGCCCCCTGTCTATGGTGATGATAGAACCTCCTCTCCGCTAAGTGTAGAGGATGCCCCCTGTCTATGGTGATGGTAGAACCTCCTCTCCTCTAGGAGTATAGGATGCCCCCTGTCTATGGTGATGATAGAACCTCCTCTAGGTGTAGAGGATGCCCCCTGTCTATGGAGATGGTAGAACCTCCTCTCCTCTAGGTGTAGAGGATGTCCCCTGTCTATGGTGATGATAGAACCTCCTCTCCTCTAGTTGTAGAGGATGCCCCCTGTCTATGGTGATGGTAGAACCTCCTCTCCTCTAGGTGTAGAGGATGCCCCTGTCTATGGTGATGATAGAACCTCCTCTCCTCTAGGTGTAGAGGATGCCCCTGTCTATGGTGATGGTAGAACCTCCTCTCCTCTAGGTGTAGAGGATGTCCCCTGTCTATGGTGATGATAGAACCTCCTCTCCTCTAGTTGTAGAGGATGCCCCCTGTCTATGGTGATGGTAGAACCTCCTCTCTTCTAAGTGTAGAGGATGCCCCTGTCTATGGTGATGGTAGAACCTTCTTTCCTCTAGGTGTAGAGGATGCCCCCTGTCTATGGTGATGATAGAACATCCTCTCCTATAGGTGTAGAGGATGCCCCCTGTCTATGGTGATAGTAGAATCTCGTCTCCTGTAGGTGTAGAGGATGCCCCCTGTCTATGGTGATGGTAGAACCTTCTCTCCTCTAGGTGTGGAGGATGTCCCCTGTCTATGGTGATAGTAGAACCTCCTCTCCTCTAGGTGTGGAGGATGTCCCCTGTCTATGGTGATAGTAGAACCTCCTCTCCTCTAGGTGTAGAGGATGCCCCCTGTCTATGGTGATGGTAGAAGCTCCTCTCCTCTTGGTGTAGAGGATGCCCCCTGTCTATGGTGATGATAGAACCTCCTCTTCTCTAGGTGTAGAGGATGCCCCCTGTCTATGGTGATGGTAGAACCTCCTCTCCTCTTGGTGTAGAGGATGCCCCCTGTCTATGGTGATGGCAGAACCTCCTCTTCACTTGGTGTAGAGGATGCCCCCTGTCTATGGTGATGATATAACCTCCACTCCGCTAGGTGTAGAGGATGCCCCCTGTCTATGGTGATGATAAAACCTCCTCTCCTCTAGGTGTAGAGGATGTCTCCTCTCTATGGTGATGATAGAACCTCCTCTCCTCTAGGTGTAGAGGATGCCCCCTGTCTATGGTGATGGTAGAACCTCCTCTCTTCTAAGTGTAGAGGATGCCCCTGTCTATGGTGATGGTAGAACCTTCTTTCCTCTAGGTGTAGAGGATGCCCCTGTCTATGGTGATGGTAGAACCTCCTCTCCTGTAGGTGTAGAGGATGCCCCTGTCTATGGTGATGATAGAACATCCTCTCCTCTAGGTGTAGAGGATGCCCCCTGTCTATGGTGATAGTAGAATCTCGTCTCCTGTAGGTGTAGAGGATGCCCCCTGTCTATGTAGATGGTAGAACCTTCTCTCCTCTAGGTGTAGAGGATGCCCCCTGTCTATGGTGATGGTAGAACCTTCTCTCCTCTAGGTGTAGAGGATGTCCCCTGTCTATGGTGATTATAGAACCTCCTCTCCTCTAGTTGTAGAGGATGCCCCCTGTCTATGGTGATGGTAGAACCTCCTCTCCTCTAGGTGTAGAGGATGCCCCCTGTCTATGGTGATGGTGGAACCTCCTCTCCTCTAGGTGTAGAGGATGCCCCTGTCTATGGTGATGGTGGAACCTCCTCCCCTCTAGGTGTAGAGGATGCTTCCTGTCTATGGTGATGGTAGAACCTCCTCTCCTCTAGGTGTAGAGGATGCCCCCTGTCTGTGGTGTTGGTAGGACCTCCTTTCCGCTGGGTGTAGAGGATGCCCCCTGTCTATGGTGATGATAGAACCTCCTCTCCTCTAGGTGTAGAGGATGCCCCCTGTCTATGGTGATGTAGAACCTCCTCTCCTCTAGGTGTAGAGGATGCCCCCTGTCTGTGGTGATGGTAGAACCTCCTCTCCTCTAGGTGTAGAGGATGCCCCCTGTCTATGGTGATGGTAGAACCTCCTCTCCTCTAGGTGTAGAGGATGTCCCCTGTCTATGGTGATGGTAGAAGCTCCTCTCCTCTTGGTGTAGAGGATGCCCCCTGTCTATGGTGATGGTAGAACCTCCTCTCCTCTAGGTGTAGAGGATGCCCCCTGTCTATGGTGATGGTAGAACCTCCTCTCCTCTAGGTGTAGAGGATGCCCCCTGTCTATGGTGATGGTAGAACCTCCTCTCCTGTAGGTGTAGAGGATGCCCCTGTCTATGGTGATGATAGAACCTCCTCTCCTCTAGGTGTAGAGGATGCCCCCTGTCTATGGTGATAGTAGAATCTCGCCTCCTCTAGGTGTAGAGGATGCCCCCTGTCTATGGTGATGGTAGAACCTCCTCTCCTGTAGGTGTAGAGGATGCCCCTGTCTATGGTGTTGATAGAACCTCCTCTCCTCTAGGTGTAGAGGATGCCCCCTGTCTATGGTGATAGTAGAACCTTCTCTCCTCTAGGTGTAGAGGATGTCCCCTGTCTATGGTGATAGTAGAACCTCCTCTCCTGTAGGTGTAGAGGATGCCCCCTGTCTATGGTGATGGTAGAAGCTCCTCTCCTCTTGGTGTAGAGGATGCCCCCTGTCTATGGTGATGATAGAACCTCCTCTCCGCTAAGTGTAGAGGATGCCCCCTGTCTATGGTGATGGTAGAACCTCCTCTCCTCTAGGTGTATAGGATGCCCCCTGTCTATGGTGATGATAGAACCTCCTCTCCTCTAGGTGTAGAGGATGCCCCCTGTCTATGGAGATGGTAGAACCTCCTCTCCTCTAGGTGTAGAGGATGTCCCCTGTCTATGGTGATGATAGAACCTCCTCTCCTCTAGTTGTAGAGGATGCCCCCTGTCTATGGTGATGGTAGAACCTCCTCTCCTCTAGGTGTAGAGGATGCCCCTGTCTATGGTGATGATAGAACCTCCTCTCCTCTAGGTGTAGAGGATGCCCCTGTCTATGGTGATGATAGAACCTCCTCTCCTCTAGTTGTAGAGGATGCCCCCTGTCTATGGTGATGATAGTACCTCCTCTCCTCTAGGTGTAGAGGATGCCCCCTGTCTATGGTGATGGTAGAACCTCCTCTCCTCTAGGTGTAGAGGATGCCCCCTCTCTATGGTGATGATAGAACCTCCTCTCCTCTAGTTGTAGAGGATGCCCCCTGTCTATGGTGATGATAGTACCTCCTCTCCTCTAGGTGTAGAGGATGCCCCCTGTCTATGGTGATGGTAGAACCTCCTCTCCTCTAGGTGTAGAGGATGTCCCCTGTCTATGGTGATGATAGAACCTCCTCTCCTCTAGTTGTAGAGGATGCCCCCTGTCTATGGTGATGATAGTACCTCCTCTCCTCTAGGTGTAGAGGATGCCCCCTGTCTATGGTGATGGTAGAACCTCCTCTCCTCTAGGTGTAGAGGATGCCCCCTCTCTATGGTGATGGTAGAACCTCCTCTCCTCTAGGTGTAGAGGATGTCCCCTGTCTATGGTGATGATAGAACCTCCTCTCCTCTAGTTGTAGAGGATGCCCCCTGTCTATGGTGATGGTAGAACCTCCTCTCTTCTAAGTGTAGAGGATGCCCCTGTCTATGGTGATGGTAGAACCTTCTTTCCTCTAGGTGTAGAGGATGCCCCCTGTCTATGGTGATGGTAGAACCTCCTCTCCTGTAGGTGTAGAGGATGCCCCTGTCTATGGTGATGATAGAACATCCTCTCCTCTAGGTGTAGAGGATGCCCCCTGTCTATGGTGATAGTAGAATCTCGTCTCCTGTAGGTGTAGAGGATGCCCCCTGTCTATGTAGATGGTAGAACCTTCTCTCCTCTAGGTGTAGAGGATGCCCCCTGTCTATGGTGATGGTAGAACCTTCTCTCCTCTAGGTGTGGAGGATGTCCCCTGTCTATGGTGATAGTAGAACCTCCTCTCCTCTAGGTGTAGAGGATGCCCCCTGTCTATGGTGATGGTAGAACCTCCTCTCCTCTTGGTGTAGAGGATGCCCCCTGTCTATGGTGATGATAGAACCTCCTCTTCTCTAGGTGTAGGGGATGCCCCCTGTCTATGGTGATGGCAGAACCTCCTCTTCACTTGGTGTAGAGGATGCCCCCTGTCTATGGTGATGATATAACCTCCACTCCGCTAGGTGTAGAGGATGCCCCCTGTCTATGGTGATGATAAAACCTCCTCTCCTCTAGGTGTAGAGGATGTCTCCTCTCTATGGTGATGATAGAACCTCCTCTCCTCTAGGTGTAGAGGATGCCCCCTGTCTATGGTGATGGTAGAACCTCCTCTCCTCTAGGTGTATAGGATGCCCTCTGTCTATGGTGATGGTAGAACCTCCTCTCTTCTAAGTGTAGAGGATGCCCCTGTCTATGGTGATGGTAGAACCTTCTTTCCTCTAGGTGTAGAGGATGCCCCTGTCTATGGTGATGGTAGAACCTCCTCTCCTGTAGGTGTAGAGGATGCCCCTGTCTATGGTGATGATAGAACATCCTCTCCTCTAGGTGTAGAGGATGCCCCCTGTCTATGGTGATAGTAGAATCTCGTCTCCTGTAGGTGTAGAGGATGCCCCCTGTCTATGTAGATGGTAGAACCTTCTCTCCTCTAGGTGTAGAGGATGCCCCCTGTCTATGGTGATGGTAGAACCTTCTCTCCTCTAGGTGTAGAGGATGTCCCCTGTCTATGGTGATTATAGAACCTCCTCTCCTCTAGTTGTAGAGGATGCCCCCTGTCTATGGTGATGGTAGAACCTCCTCTCCTCTAGGTGTAGAGGATGCCCCTGTCTATGGTGATGGTGGAACCTCCTCTCCTCTAGGTGTAGAGGATGCCCCTGTCTATGGTGATGGTGGAACCTCCTCTCCTCTAGGTGTAGAGGATGCTTCCTGTCTATGGTGATGGTAGAACCTCCTCTCCTCTAGGTGTAGAGGATGCCCCCTGTCTATGGTGATAGTAGAATCTCGCCTCCTCTAGGTGTAGAGGATGCCCCCTGTCTATGGTGATGGTAGAACCTCCTCTCCTGTAGGTGTAGAGGATGCCCCTGTCTATGGTGTTGATAGAACCTCCTCTCCTCTAGGTGTAGAGGATGCCCCCTGTCTATGGTGATAGTAGAACCTTCTCTCCTCTAGGTGTAGAGGATGTCCCCTGTCTATGGTGATAGTAGAACCTCCTCTCCTCTAGGTGTAGAGGATGCCCCCTGTCTATGGTGATGGTAGAAGCTCCTCTCCTCTTGGTGTAGAGGATGCCCCCTGTCTATGGTGATGATAGAACCTCCTCTCCGCTAAGTGTAGAGGATGCCCCCTGTCTATGGTGATGGTAGAACCTCCTCTCCTCTAGGTGTATAGGATGCCCGCTGTCTATGGTGATGGTAGAACCTCCTCTCCTCTAGGTGTATAGGATGCCCCCTGTCTATGGTGATGATAGAACCTCCTCTAGGTGTAGAGGATGCCCCCTGTCTATGGAGATGGTAGAACCTCCTCTCCTCTAGGTGTAGAGGATGTCCCCTGTCTATGGTGATGATAGAACCTCCTCTCCTCTAGTTGTAGAGGATGCCCCCTGTCTATGGTGATGGTAGAACCTCCTCTCCTCTAGGTGTAGAGGATGCCCCTGTCTATGGTGATGATAGAACCTCCTCTCCTCTAGGTGTAAAGGATGCCCCTGTCTATGGTGATGGTAGAACCTCCTCTCCTCTAGGTGTAGAGGATGTCCCCTGTCTATGGTGATGATAGAACCTCCTCTCCTCTAGTTGTAGAGGATGCCCCCTGTCTATGGTGATGGTAGAACCTCCTCTCTTCTAAGTGTAGAGGATGCCCCTGTCTATGGTGATGGTAGAACCTTCTTTCCTCTAGGTGTAGAGGATGCCCCCTGTCTATGGTGATGATAGAACATCCTCTCCTCTAGGTGTAGAGGATGCCCCCTGTCTATGGTGATAGTAGAATCTCGTCTCCTGTAGGTGTAGAGGATGCCCCCTGTCTATGTAGATGGTAGAACCTTCTCTCCTCTAGGTGTAGAGGATGCCCCCTGTCTATGGTGATGGTAGAACCTTCTCTCCTCTAGGTGTGGAGGATGTCCCCTGTCTATGGTGATAGTAGAACCTCCTCTCCTCTAGGTGTAGAGGATGCCCCCTGTCTATGGTGATGGTAGAACCTCCTCTCCTCTTGGTGTAGAGGATGCCCCCTGTCTATGGTGATGATAGAACCTCCACTTCTCTAGGTGTAGGGGATGCCCCCTGTCTATGGTGATGGCAGAACCTCCTCTTCACTTGGTGTAGAGGATGCCCCCTGTCTATGGTGATGATATAACCTCCACTCCGCTAGGTGTAGAGGATGCCCCCTGTCTATGGTGATGATAAAACCTCCTCTCCTCTAGGTGTAGAGGATGTCTCCTCTCTATGGTGATGATAGAACCTCCTCTCCTCTAGGTGTAGAGGATGCCCCCTGTCTATGGTGATGGTAGAACCTCCTCTCCTCTAGGTGTAGAGGATGCCCCTGTCTATGGTGATGGTAGAACCTCCTCTCTTCTAAGTGTAGAGGATGCCCCTGTCTATGGTGATGGTAGAACCTTCTTTCCTCTAGGTGTAGAGGATGCCCCTGTCTATGGTGATGGTAGAACCTCCTCTCCTGTAGGTGTAGAGGATGCCCCTGTCTATGGTGATGATAGAACATCCTCTCCTCTAGGTGTAGAGGATGCCCCCTGTCTATGGTGATAGTAGAATCTCGTCTCCTGTAGGTGTAGAGGATGCCCCCTGTCTATGTAGATGGTAGAACCTTCTCTCCTCTAGGTGTAGAGGATGCCCCCTGTCTATGGTGATGGTAGAACCTTCTCTCCTCTAGGTGTAGAGGATGTCCCCTGTCTATGGTGATTATAGAACCTCCTCTCCTCTAGTTGTAGAGGATGCCCCCTGTCTATGGTGATGGTAGAACCTCCTCTCCTCTAGGTGTAGAGGATGCCCCCTGTCTATGGTGATGGTGGAACCTCCTCTCCTCTAGGTGTAGAGGATGCCCCTGTCTATGGTGATGGTGGAACCTCCTCCCCTCTAGGTGTAGAGGATGCTTCCTGTCTATGGTGATGGTAGAACCTCCTCTCCTCTAGGTGTAGAGGATGCCCCCTGTCTGTGGTGTTGGTAGGACCTCCTTTCCGCTGGGTGTAGAGGATGCCCCCTGTCTATGGTGATGATAGAACCTCCTCTCCTCTAGGTGTAGAGGATGCCCCCTGTCTATGGTGATGTAGAACCTCCTCTCCTCTAGGTGTAGAGGATGCCCCCTGTCTGTGGTGATGGTAGAACCTCCTCTCCTCTAGGTGTAGAGGATGCCCCCTGTCTATGGTGATGGTAGAACCTCCTCTCCTCTAGGTGTAGAGGATGTCCCCTGTCTATGGTGATGGTAGAAGCTCCTCTCCTCTTGGTGTAGAGGATGCCCCCTGTCTATGGTGATGGTAGAACCTCCTCTCCTGTAGGTGTAGAGGATGCCCCTGTCTATGGTGATGATAGAACCTCCTCTCCTCTAGGTGTAGAGGATGCCCCCTGTCTATGGTGATAGTAGAATCTCGCCTCCTCTAGGTGTAGAGGATGCCCCCTGTCTATGGTGATGGTAGAACCTCCTCTCCTGTAGGTGTAGAGGATGCCCCTGTCTATGGTGTTGATAGAACCTCCTCTCCTCTAGGTGTAGAGGATGCCCCCTGTCTATGGTGATAGTAGAACCTTCTCTCCTCTAGGTGTAGAGGATGTCCCCTGTCTATGGTGATAGTAGAACCTCCTCTCCTCTAGGTGTAGAGGATGCCCCCTGTCTATGGTGATGGTAGAAGCTCCTCTCCTCTTGGTGTAGAGGATGCCCCCTGTCTATGGTGATGATAGAACCTCCTCTCCGCTAAGTGTAGAGGATGCCCCCTGTCTATGGTGATGGTAGAACCTCCTCTCCTCTAGGTGTATAGGATGCCCCCTGTCTATGGTGATGATAGAACCTCCTCTCCTCTAGGTGTAGAGGATGCCCCCTGTCTATGGAGATGGTAGAACCTCCTCTCCTCTAGGTGTAGAGGATGTCCCCTGTCTATGGTGATGATAGAACCTCCTCTCCTCTAGTTGTAGAGGATGCCCCCTGTCTATGGTGATGGTAGAACCTCCTCTCCTCTAGGTGTAGAGGATGCCCCTGTCTATGGTGATGATAGAACCTCCTCTCCTCTAGGTGTAGAGGATGCCCCTGTCTATGGTGATGGTAGAACCTCCTCTCCTCTAGGTGTAGAGGATGTCCCCTGTCTATGGTGATGATAGAACCTCCTCTCCTCTAGTTGTAGAGGATGCCCCCTGTCTATGGTGATGGTAGAACCTCCTCTCTTCTAAGTGTAGAGGATGCCCCTGTCTATGGTGATGGTAGAACCTTCTTTCCTCTAGGTGTAGAGGATGCCCCCTGTCTATGGTGATGGTAGAACCTCCTCTCCTGTAGGTGTAGAGGATGCCCCTGTCTATGGTGATGATAGAACATCCTCTCCTCTAGGTGTAGAGGATGCCCCCTGTCCATGGTGATAGTAGAATCTCGTCTCCTGTAGGTGTAGAGGATGCCCCCTGTCTATGTAGATGGTAGAACCTTCTCTCCTCTAGGTGTAGAGGATGCCCCCGGTCTATGGTGATGGTAGAACCTTCTCTCCTCTAGGTGTGGAGGATGTCCCCTGTTTATGGTAACAGTAGAACCTCCTCTCCTCTAGGTGTAGAGGATGCCCCCTGTCTATGGTGATGGTAGAACCTCCTCTCCTCTTGGTGTAGAGGATGCCCCCTGTCTATGGTGATGATAGAACCTCCTCTTCTCTAGGTGTAGGGGATGCCCCCTGTCTATGGTGATGGCAGAACCTCCTCTTCACTTGGTGTAGAGGATGCCCCCTGTCTATGGTGATGATATAACCTCCACTCCGCTAGGTGTAGAGGATGCCCCCTGTCTATGGTGATGATAAAACCTCCTCTCCTCTAGGTGTAGAGGATGTCCCCTGTCTATGGTGATGATAGAACCTCCTCTCCTCTAGGTGTAGAGGATGCCCCCTGTCTATGGTGATGGTAGAACCTCCTCTCCTCTAGGTGTAGAGGATGCCCCCTGTCTATGGTGATGGTAGAACCTCCTCTCTTCTAAGTGTAGAGGATGCCCCTGTCTATGGTGATGGTAGAACCTTCTTTCCTCTAGGTGTAGAGGATGCCCCTGTCTATGGTGATGGTAGAACCTCCTCTCCTGTAGGTGTAGAGGATGCCCCTGTCTATGGTGATGATAGAACATCCTCTCCTCTAGGTGTAGAGGATGCCCCCTGTCTATGGTGATAGTAGAATCTCGTCTCCTGTAGGTGTAGAGGATGCCCCCTGTCTATGTAGATGGTAGAACCTTCTCTCCTCTAGGTGTAGAGGATGCCCCCTGTCTATGGTGATGGTAGAACCTTCTCTCCTCTAGGTGTAGAGGATGTCCCCTGTCTATGGTGATTATAGAACCTCCTCTCCTCTAGTTGTAGAGGATGCCCCCTGTCTATGGTGATGGTAGAACCTCCTCTCCTCTAGGTGTAGAGGATGCCCCTGTCTATGGTGATGGTGGAACCTCCTCTCCTCTAGGTGTAGAAGATGCCCCTGTCTATGGTGATGGTGGAACCTCCTCCCCTCTAGGTGTAGAGGATGCTTCCTGTCTATGGTGATGGTAGAACCTCCTCTCCTCTAGGTGTAGAGGATGCCCCTGTCTATGGTGATGGTAGAACCTCCTTTCCTCTAGGTGTAGAGGATGCCCCCTGTCTGTGGTGTTGGTAGGACCTCCTTTCCGCTGGGTGTAGAGGATGCCCCCTGTCTATGGTGATGATAGAACCTCCTCTCCTCTAGGTGTAGAGGATGCCCCCTGTCTATGGTGATGTAGAACCTCCTCTCCTCTAGGTGTAGAGGATGCCCCCTGTCTGTGGTGATGGTAGAACCTCCTCTCCTCTAGGTGTAGAGGATGCCCCCTGTCTATGGTGATGGTAGAACCTCCTCTCCTCTAGGTGTAGAGGATGTCCCCTGTCTATGGTGATGGTAGAAGCTCCTCTCCTCTTGGTGTAGAGGATGCCCCCTGTCTATGGTGATGGTAGAACCTCCTCTCCTGTAGGTGTAGAGGATGCCCCTGTCTATGGTGATGATAGAACCTCCTCTCCTCTAGGTGTAGAGGATGCCCCCTGTCTATGGTGATAGTAGAATCTCGCCTCCTCTAGGTGTAGAGGATGCCCCCTGTCTATGGTGATGGTAGAACCTCCTCTCCTGTAGGTGTAGAGGATGCCCCTGTCTATGGTGTTGATAGAACCTCCTCTCCTCTAGGTGTAGAGGATGCCCCCTGTCTATGGTGATAGTAGAACCTTCTCTCCTCTAGGTGTAGAGGATGTCCCCTGTCTATGGTGATAGTAGAATCTCGTCTCCTGTAGGTGTAGAGGATGCCCCCTGTCTATGGTGATGGTAGAACCTTCTCTCCTCTAGGTGTAGAGGATGCCCCCTGTCTATGGTGATGATAGAACCTCCTCTTCTCTAGGTGTAGGGGATGCCCCCTGTCTATGGTGATGGTAGAACCTCCTCTTCACTTGGTGTAGAGGATGCCCCTGTCTATGGTGATGGTAGAACCTCCTCTCCGCTAGGTGTAGAGGATGCCCCCTGTCTATGGTGATGATATAACCTCCTCAACGCTAGGTGTAGAGGATGCCCCCTGTCTATGGTGATGGTAGAACCTCCTCTCCTCTAGGTGTAGTGGATGCCCCCTTTCTATGGTGATGGTAGAACCTCCTCTCCTCTAGGTGTAGAGGATGCCCCCTGTCTTTGGTGATGGTAGAACCTCCTCTCCTCTAGGTGTAGAGGATGCACCCTGTCTGTGGTGATGGTAGAACCTCCTCTCCTCTAGGTGTAGAGGATGCCCCCTGTCTATGGTGATGGTAGAACCTCCTCTCCTCTAGGTGTAGAGGGTGTCCCCTGTCTATGGTGATGGTAGAACCTCCTCTCCTCTAGGTGTAGAGGATGCCCCCTGTCTATGGTGATGGTAGAACCTCCTCTCCTGTAGGTGTAGAGGATGCCCCTGTCTATGGTGATGGTGGAACCTCCTCTCCTGTAGGTGTAGAGGATGCCCCTGTCTATGGTGATGGTAGAACCTCCTCTCCTCTAGGTGTAGAGGATGCCCCCTGTCTATGGTGATGGTAGAACCTCCTCTCCTCTAGGTGTAGAGGATGCCCCCTGTCTATGGTGATGGTAGAACCTCCTCTCCTGTAGGTGTAGAGGATGCCCCTGTCTATGGTGATGATAGAACCTCCTCTCCTCTAGGTGTAGAGGATGCCCCCTGTCTATGGTGATGGTAGAACCTCCTCTCCTGTAGGTGTAGAGGATGCCCCTGTCTATGGTGATGATAGAACCTCCTCTCCTCTAGGTGTAGAGGATGCCCCCTGTCTATGGTGATGGTAGAACCTCCTCTCCTCTAGGTGTGGAGGATGTCCCCTGTCTGTGGTGATGGTAGAACCTCCTCTCCTGTAGGTGTAGAGGATGCCCCTGTCTATGGTGATGATAGAACCTCCTCTCCTCTAGGTGTAGAGGATGTCCCCTGTCTATGGTGATGGTAGAACCTCCTCTCCTCTAGGTGTAGAGGATGCCCCCTGTCTATGGTGATGGTAGAACCTCCTCTCCTCTAGGTGTAGAGGATGCCCCCTGTCTATGGTGATGGTAGAACCTCCTCTCCTGTAGGTGTAGAGGATGCCCCTGTCTATGGTGATGATAGAACCTCCTCTCCTCTAGGTGTAGAGGATGTCCCCTGTCTATGGTGATGGTAGAACCTCCTCTCCTCTAGGTGTAGAGGATGCCCCCTGTCTATGGTGATGGTAGAACCTCCTCTCCTGTAGGTGTAGAGGATGCCCCCTGTCTATGGTGATGGTAGAACCTCCTCTCCTGTAGGTGTAGAGGATGCCCCTGTCTATGGTGATGGTGGAACCTCCTCTCCTGTAGGTGTAGAGGATGCCCCTGTCTATGGTGATGGTAGAACCTCCTCTCCTCTAGGTGTAGAGGATGCCCCCTGTCTATGGTGATGGTAGAACCTCCTCTCCTCTAGGTGTAGAGGATGCCCCCTGTCTATGGTGATGGTAGAACCTCCTCTCCTGTAGGTGTAGAGGATGCCCCTGTCTATGGTGATGATAGAACCTCCTCTCCTCTAGGTGTAGAGGATGCCCCCTGTCTATGGTGATGGTAGAACCTCCTCTCCTGTAGGTGTAGAGGATGCCCCTGTCTATGGTGATGATAGAACCTCCTCTCCTCTAGGTGTAGAGGATGCCCCCTGTCTATGGTGATGGTAGAACCTCCTCTCCTCTAGGTGTGGAGGATGTCCCCTGTCTGTGGTGATGGTAGAACCTCCTCTCCTGTAGGTGTAGAGGATGCCCCTGTCTATGGTGATGATAGAACCTCCTCTCCTCTAGGTGTAGAGGATGTCCCCTGTCTATGGTGATGGTAGAACCTCCTCTCCTCTAGGTGTAGAGGATGCCCCCTGTCTATGGTGATGGTAGAACCTCCTCTCCTCTAGGTGTAGAGGATGCCCCCTGTCTATGGTGATGGTAGAACCTCCTCTCCTGTAGGTGTAGAGGATGCCCCTGTCTATGGTGATGATAGAACCTCCTCTCCTCTAGGTGTAGAGGATGTCCCCTGTCTATGGTGATGGTAGAACCTCCTCTCCTCTAGGTGTAGAGGATGCCCCCTGTCTATGGTGATGGTAGAACCTCCTCTCCTGTAGGTGTAGAGGATGCCCCTGTCTATGGTGATGATAGAACCTCCTCTCCTCTAGGTGTAGAGGATGCCCCCTGTCTATGGTGATAGTAGAATCTCGCCTCCTCTAGGTGTAGAGGATGCCCCCTGTCTATGGTGATGGTAGAACCTCCTCTCCTCTAGGTGTGGAGGATGTCCCCTGTCTGTGGTGATGGTAGAACCTCCTCTCCTCTAGGTGTAGAGGATGCCCCTGTCTATGGTGATGGTAGAACCTCCTCTTCTCTAGGTGTAGAGGATGCCCCCTTTCTATGGTGATGGTAGAACCTCCTCTCCTCTAGGTGTAGAGGATGTCCCCTGTCTATGGTGATGGTAGAACCTCCTCTCCTCTAGGTGTAGAGGATGTCCCCTGTCTATGGTGATGGTAGAACCTCCTCTCCTCTAGGTGTAGAGGATGCCCCCTGTCTATGGTGATGGTAGAACCTCCTCTCCTGTAGGTGTAGAGGATGCCCCTGTCTATGGTGATGCTAGAACCTCCTCTCCTCTAGGTGTAGAGGATGCTCCCTGTCTATGGTGATAGTAGAACCTCCTCTCCTCTAGGTGTAGAGGATGTCCCCTGTCTATGGTGATGGTAGAACCTCCTCTTCTCTAGGTGTAGAGGATGCCCCCTGTCTATGGTGATGGTAGAACCTCCTCTCCTCTAGGTGTAGAGGATGTCCCCTGTCTATGGTGATGGTAGAACCTTCTCTCCTCTAGGTGTAGAGGATTCCCCCTGTCTATGGTGATGGTAGAGCCTCCTCTCCTCTAGGTGTAGAGGATGCCCCCTGTCTATAGTGATGGTAGAACCTCCTCTCCTCTAGTTGTAGAGGATGCCCCTGTCTATGGGGATTATAGAACCTCCTCTCCTCTAGGTGTAGAGGATGCCCCCTGTATATGGTGATGGTAGAACCTCCTCTCCTCTAGGTGTAGAGGATGCCCCCTGTCTATGGTGATGGTAGAACCTCCTCTTCTCTAGGTGTAGAGGATGCCCCCTGTCTATGGTGATGGTAGAACCTCCTCTCCTCTAGGTGTAGAGGATGTCCCCTGTCTATGGTGATGGTAGAACCTTCTCTCCTCTAGGTGTAGAGGATTCCCCCTGTCTATGGTGATGGTAGAGCCTCCTCTCCTCTAGGTGTAGAGGATGCCCCCTGTCTATAGTGATGGTAGAACCTCCTCTCCTCTAGTTGTAGAGGATGCCCCTGTCTATGGGGATTATAGAACCTCCTCTCCTCTAGGTGTAGAGGATGCCCCCTGTATATGGTGATGGTAGAACCTCCTCTCCTCTAGGTGTAGAGGATGCCCCCTCTCTATGGTGATGATAGAACCTCCTCTCCTCTAGGTGTAGAGGATGCCCCCTGTCTATGGTGATGGTAGAACCTCCTCTCCTCTAGGTGTAGAGGATGCCCCCTGTCTATGGTGATGATAGAACCTCCTCTCCTCTAGTTGTAGAGGATGCCCCCTGTCTATGGTGATGGTAGAACCTCCTCTCTTCTAAGTGTAGAGGATGCCCCTGTCTATGGTGATGGTAGAACCTTCTTTCCTCTAGGTGTAGAGGATGCCCCTGTCTATGGTGATGGTAGAACCTCCTCTCCTGTAGGTGTAGAGGATGCCCCTGTCTATGGTGATGATAGAACATCCTCTCCTCTAGGTGTAGAGGATGCCCCCTGTCTATGGTGATAGTAGAATCTCGTCTCCTGTAGGTGTAGAGGATGCCCCCTGTCTATGGTGATGGTAGAACCTTCTCTCCTCTAGGTGTAGAGGATGCCCCCTGTCTATGGTGATGGTAGAACCTTCTCTCCTCTAGGTGTAGAGGATGTCCCCTGTCTATGGTGATAGAAGAACCTCCTCTCCTCTAGGTGTAGAGGATGCCCCCTGTCTATGGTGATGGTAGAACCTCCTCTAATCTTGGTGTAGAGGATGCCCCCTGTCTATGGTGATGATAGAACCTCCTCTTCTCTAGGTGTAGGGGATGCCCCCTGTCTATGGTGATGGTAGAACCTCCTCTTCACTTGGTGTAGAGGATGCCCCTGTCTATGGTGATGGTAGAACCTCCTCTCCGCTAGGTGTAGAGGATGCCCCCTGTCTATGGTGATGATATAACCTCCTCTCTGCTAGGTGTAGAGGATGCCCCCTGTCTATGGTGATGATAAAACCTCCTCTCCTCTAGGTGTAGAGGATGTCTCCTGTCTATGGTGATGGTAGAACCTCCTCTCCTCTAGGTGTAGAGGATGCCCCCTGTCTATGGTGATGGTAGAACCTCCTCTCCTGTAGGTGTAGAGGATGCCCCTGTCTATGGTGATGATAGAACCTCCTCTCCTCTAGGTGTAGAGGATGTCCCCTGTCTATGGTGATGGTAGAACCTCCTCTCCTCTAGGTGTAGAGGATGCCCCCTGTCTATGGTGATAGTAGAACCTCCTATCCTCTAGGTGTAGAGGATGCCCCCTGTCTATGGTGATGGTAGAACCTCCTCTCCTCTAGGTGTAGAGGATGCCCCCTGTCTATGGTGATGGTAGAACCTCCTATCCTCTAGGTGTAGAGGATGCCCCCTGTCTGTGGTGATGGTAGAACCTCCTCTCCACTAGGTGTAGAGGATGCCCCCTGTCTATGGTGATGGTAGAACCTCCTCTCCTCTAGGTGTAGAGGATGTCCTCTGTCTATGGTGATGGTAGAACCTCCTCTCCTCTAGGTGTAGAGGATGCCCCCTGTCTATGGTGATGGTAGAACCTCCTCTCCTGTAGGTGTAGAGGATGCCCCTGTCTATGGTGATGATAGAACCTCCTCTCCTCTAGGTGTAGAGGATGCCCCCTGTCTATGGTGATAGTAGAATCTCGCCTCCTCTAGGTGTAGAGGATGCCCCCTGTCTATGGTGATGGTAGAACCTCCTCTCCTCTAGGTGTAGAGGATGTCCCCTGTCTGTGGTGATGGTAGAACCTCCTCTCCTCTAGGTGTAGAGGATGCCCCTTGTCTATGGTGATGGTAGAACCTCCTCTCCTCTAGGTGTAGAGGATGTCCCCTGTCTATGGTGATGGTAGAACCTCCTCTCCTCTAGGTGTAGAGGATGTCCCCTGTCTATGTTGATGGTAGAACCTCCTCTCCTCTAGGTGTAGAGGATGCCCCCTGTCTATGGTGATGGTAGAACCTCCTCTCCTGTAGGTGTAGAGGATGCCCCTGTCTATGGTGATGCTAGAACCTCCTCTCCTCTAGGTGTAGAGGATGCTCCCTGTCTATGGTGATAGTAGAACCTCCTCTCCTCTAGGTGTAGAGGATGTCCCCTGTCTATGGTGATGGTAGAACCTCCTCTTCTCTAGGTGTAGAGGATGCCCCCTGTCTATGGTGATGGTAGAACCTCCTCTCCTCTAGGTGTAGAGGATGTCCCCTGTCTATGGTGATGGTAGAACCTTCTCTCCTCTAGGTGTAGAGGATTCCCCCTGTCTATGGTGATGGTAGAGCCTCCTCTCCTCTAGGTGTAGAGGATGCCCCCTGTCTATAGTGATGGTAGAACCTCCTCTCCTCTAGTTGTAGAGGATGCCCCTGTCTATGGAGATTATAGAACCTCCTCTCCTCTAGTTGTAGAGGATGCCCCCTGTCTATGGTGATGGTAGAACCTCCTCTCCTCTAGGTGTAGAGGATGCCCCTGTCTATGGTGATGGTAGAACCTCCTCTCCTCTAGGTGTAGAGAATGCCCCTGTCTATGGTGATGGTGGAACCTCCTCTCCTCTAGGTGTAGAGGATGCCTCCTGTCTATGGTGATGGTAGAACCTCCTCACCTCTAGGTGTAGAGGATGCCCCCTGTCTATGGTGATGGTAGAACCTCCTCTCCTCTAGGTGTAGAGGATGCCCCTGTCTATGGTGATGGTAGAACCTACTTTCCTCTAGGTGTAGAGGATGCCCCCTGTCTGTGGTGATGGTAGGACCTCCTCTCCGCTAGGTGTAGAGGATGCCCCCTGTCTATGGTGATGGTAGAACCTCCTCTCCTCTAGGTGTAGAGGATGCCCCCTGTCTATGGTGATGGAAGATCCTCCTCTCCTCTAGGTGTAGAGGAAGCCCCTGTCTATGGTGATGGTAGAATCTCCTCTCCTCTAGGTGTAGAGGATGCCCCCTGTCTATGGTGATGATAGAACCTCCTCTCCTCTAGGTGTAGAGGATGCCCCCTGTCTATGGTGATGGTAGAACCTCCTCTCCTCTAGGTGTAGAGGATGTCCCCTGTCTATGGTGATGATAGAACCTCCTCTCCTCTAGTTGTAGAGGATGCCCCTGTCTATGGTGATGGTAGAACCTCCTCTCCTCTAGGTGTAGAGGATGCCCCTGTCTATGATGATGGTAGAACCTCCTCTCCTCTAGTTGTAGAGGATGCCCCCTGTCTATGGTGATGGTAGAACCTCCTCTCCTCTAGGTGTAGGGGATTTCCCTTGTCTATGGTGATGGTAGAACCTCCTCTCCTCTAGGTGTAGAGGATGCCCCCTCTATGGTGATGGTAGAGCCTCCTCTCCTCTAGGTGTAGAGGATGCCCCCTGTATATGGTGATGGTAGAACCTCCTCTCCTCTAGGTGTAGAGGATGCCCCCTCTCTATGGTGATGATAAAACCTCCTCTCCTCTAGGTGTAGAGGATGCCCCCTGTCTATGGTGATGGTAGAACCTCCTCTCCTCTAGGTGTAGAGGATGCCCCCTGTATATGGTGATAATAGAACCTCCTCTCCTCTAGTTGTAGAGGATGCCCCCTGTATATGGTGATGGTAGAACCTCCTCTCCTCTAGGTGTAGAGGATGCTCCCTGTCTATGGTGATAGTAGAATCTCGTCTCCTGTAGGTGTAGAGGATGCCCCCTGTCTATGTAGATGGTAGAACCTTCTCTCCTCTAGGTGTAGAGGATGTCCCCTGTCTATGGTGATAGTAGAACCTCCTCTCCTCTAGGTGTAGAGGATGCCCCCTGTCTATGGTGATGGTAGAACCTCCTCTCCTCTTGGTGTAGAGGATGCCCCCTGTCTATGGTGATGATAGAACCTCCTCTTCTCTAGGTGTAGGGGATGCCCCCTGTCTATGGTGATGGTAGAACCTCCTCTTCACTTGGTGTAGAGGATGCCCCCTGTCTATGGTGATGGTAGAACCTCCTCTCCGCTAGGTGTAGAGGATGCCCCCTGTCTATGGTGATGATATAACCTCCTCTCCGCTAGGTGTAGAGGATGCCCCCTGTCTATGGTGATGATAAAACCTCCTCTCCTCTAGGTGTAGAGGATGCCCCCTGTCTATGGTGATGATAGAACCTCCTCTCCTCTAGGTGTAGAGGATGCCCCCTGTCTATGGTGATGGTAGAACCTCCTCTCCTCTAGGTGTAGAGGATGCCCCCTGTCTATGGTGATGGTAGAACCTCCTCTCTTCTAAGTGTAGAGGATGCCCCTGTCTATGGTGATGGTAGAACCTTCTTTCCTCTAGGTGTAGAGGATGCCCCTGTCTATGGTGATGGTAGAACCTCCTCTCCTGTAGGTGTAGAGGATGCCCCTGTCTATGGTGATGATAGAACATCCTCTCCTCTAGGTGTAGAGGATGCCCCCTGTCTATGATGATAGTAGAATCTTGTCTCCTGTAGGTGTAGAGGATGCCCCCTGTCTATGTAGATGGTAGAAGCTTCTCTCCTCTAGGTGTAGAGGATGCCCCCTGTCTATGGTGATGGGAGAACCTTCTCTCCTCTAGGTGTAGAGGATGTCCCCTGTCTATGGTGATAGTAGAACCTCCTCTCCTCTAGGTGTAGAGGATGCCCCCTGTCTATGGTGATGGTAGAACCTCCTCTCCTCTTGGTGTAGAGGATGCCCCCTGTCTATGGTGATGATAGAACCTCCTCTTCTCTAGGTGTAGGGGATGCCCCCTGTCTATGGTGATGGTAGAACCTCCTCTTCACTTGGTGTAGAGGATGCCCCTGTCTATGGTGATGGTAGAACCTCCTCTCCGCTAGGTGTAGAGGATGCCCCCTGTCTATGGAGATGATATAACCTCCTCTCCGCTAGGTGTAGAGGATGCCCCCTGTCTATGGTGATGATAAAACCTCCTCTCCTCTAGGTGTAGAGGATGTCTCCTGTCTATGGTGATGGTAGAACCTCCTCTCCTCTAGGTGTAGAGGATGCCCCCTGTCTATAGTGATGGTAGAACCTCCTCTCCTCTAGGTGTAGAGGATGCCCCCTGTCTATGGTGATGGTAGAACCTCCTCTCCTCTAGGTGTAGAGGATGCCCCTGTCTATGGTGATGATAGAACCTCCTCTCCTCTAGGTGTAGAGGATGCCCCCTGTCTATGGTGATGGTAGAACCTCCTCTCCTCTATTTGTAAAGGATGCCCCTGTCTATGGTGATTATAGAACCTCCTCTCCACTAGTTGTAGAGGATGCCCCCTGTCTATGGTGATGGTAGAACCTCCTCTCCTCTATGTGTAGAGGATGCCCCTGTCTATGGTGATGGTAGAACCTCCTCTCCTCTAGGTGTAGAGGATGCCCCTGTCTATGGTGATGGTGGAACCTCCTCCCCTCTAGGTGTAGAGGATGCTTCCTGTCTATGGTGATGGTAGAACCTCCTCTCCTCTAGGTGTAGAGGATGCCCCTGTCTATGGTGATGGTAGAACCTCCTTTCCTCTAGGTGTAGAGGATGCCCCCTGTCTGTGGTGATGGTAGGACCTCCTTTCCGCTGGGTGTAGAGGATGCCCCCTGTCTATGGTGATGATAGAACCTCCTCTCCTCTAGGTGTAGAGGATGCCCCCTGTCTATGGTGATGGTAGAACCTCCTCTCCTCTAGGTGTAGAGGATGCCCCCTGTCTGTGGTGATGGTAGAACCTCCTCTCCTCTAGGTGTAGAGGATGCCCCCTGTCTATGGTGATGGTAGAACCTCCTCTCCTCTAGGTGTAGAGGATGTCCCCTGTCTATGGTGATGGTAGAAGCTCCTCTCCTCTTGGTGTAGAGGATGCCCCCTGTCTATGGTGATGATAGAACCTCCTCTCCTCTAGGTGTAGAGGATGCCCCCTGTCTATGGTGATAGTAGAATCTCGCTTCCTCTAGGTGTAGAGGATGCCCCCTGTCTATGGTGATGGTAGAACCTCCTCTCCTGTAGGTGTAGAGGATGCCCCTGTCTATGGTGTTGATAGAACCTCCTCTCCTCTAGGTGTAGAGGATGTCCCCTTTCTATGGTGATAGTAGAACCTCCTCTCCTCTAGGTGTAGAGGATGCCCCCTGTCTATGGTGATGGTAGAAGCTCCTCTCCTGTAGGTGTAGAGGATGCCCCCTGTCTATGGTGATGATAGAACCTCCTCTCCTCTAGGTGTAGAGGATGTCCCCTTTCTATGGTGATAGTAGAACCTCCTCTCCTCTAGGTGTAGAGGATGCCCCCTGTCTATGGTGATGGTAGAAGCTCCTCTCCTCTTGGTGTAGAGGATGCCCCCTGTCTATGGTGATGATAGAACCTCCTCTCCGCTAGGTGTAGAGGATGCCCCCTGTCTATGGTGATGGTAGAACCTCCTCTCCTCTAGGTGTATTGGATGCCCCCTGTCTATGGTGATGGTAGAACCTCCTCTCCTCTAGGTGTAGAGGATGCCCCCTGTCTATGGTGATGGTAGAACCTCCTCTCCTCTAGGTGTAGAGGATGCCCCCTGTCTATGGTGATGGTAGAACCTACTCTCCTCTAGGTGTATAGGATGCCCCCTGTCTATGGTGATGGTAGAACCTCCTCCACTCTAGGTGTAGAGGATGCCCCCTGTCTATGGTGATGATAGAACCTCCTCTCCTCTAGGTGTATAGGATGCCCCCTGTCTATGGTGATGATAGAACCTCCTCTCCTCTAGGTGTAGAGGATGTCCCCTGTCTATGGTGATGATAGAACCTCCTCTCCTCTAGTTGTAGAGGATGCCCCCTGTCTATGGTGATGGTAGAACCTCCTCTCCTCTAGGTGTAGAGGATGCCCCTGTCTATGGTGATGATAGAAGCTCCTCTCCTCTAGGTGTAGAGGATGCCCCTGTCTATGGTGATGGTAGAACCTCCTCTCCTCTAGGTGTAGAGGATGCCCCTGTCTATGGTGATGATAGAAGCTCCTCTCCTCTAGGTGTAGAGGATGTCCCCTGTCTATGGTGATGGTAGAACCTCCTGTTCTGTAGGTGTAGAGGATGCCTCCTGTCTATGGTGATGGTAGAACCTCCTCTCCTCTAGGTGTAGAGGATGCATCCTGTCTATGGTGATGGTAGAACCTCCTCTCCTCTAGGTGTAGAGGATGCCCCCTGTCTATGGTGATGGTAGAACCTCCTCTCCTCTAGGTGTAGAGGATGCCCCCTGTCTATGGTGATGGTAGAACCTCCTCTCCTCTAGGTGTAGATGATGCCCCCTCTCTATGGTGATGGTAGAACCTCCTCTCCTCTAGGTGAAGAGGATGCCCCCTGTCTATGGTGATGGTAGAACCTCCTCTCCTCTAGGTGTAGAGGATGCCCCCTGTCTATGGTGATGGTAGAACCTCCTCTCCTCTAGGTGTAAAGGATGCCCCCTCTCTATGGTGATGATAGAACCTCCTCTCCTCTAGGTGTAGAGGATGTCTCCTGTCTATGGTGATGGTAGAACCTTCTCTCCTCTAGGTGTAGAGGATGCCCCTGTCTATGGTGATGGTAGAACCTCCTCTCCTGTAGGTGTAGAGGATGCCCCTGTCTATGGTGATAGTAGATCCTCCTCTCCTCTAGGTGTAGAGGATGCCTCCTGTCTATGGTGATGGTAGAACCTCCTCTCCTCTAGGTGTAGAGGATGCCCCCTGTCTATGGTGATAGTAGAACCTCCTCTCCTCTAGGTGTAGAGGATGCCCCCTGTCTATGGTGATGGTAGATCCTCCTCTCCTCTAGTTGTAGAGGATGCCCCCTGTCTATGGTGATGGTAGAACCTCCTCTCCTCTAGGTGTAGAGGATGCCCCCTGTCTATGGTGATAGCAGAACCTCCTCTCCTCTAGGTGTAGAGGATGCCCCCTGTCTATGGTGATGGTAGACCCTCCTCTCCTCTAGGTGTAGAGGATATCCCCTGTCTTTGGTGATGGTAGAACCTCCTCTCCTCTAGGTGTAGGGGATTTCCCTTGTCTATGGTGATGGTAGAACCTCCTCTCCTCTAGGTGTAGAGGATGCCCCCTCTCTATGGTGATGGTAGAGCCTCCTCTCCTCTAGGTGTAGAGGATGCCCCCTGTATATGGTGATGGTAGAACCTCCTCTCCTCTAGGTGTAGAGGATGCCCCTCTCTATGGTGATGATAGAACCTCCTCTCCTCTAGGTGTAGAGTATGCCCCCTGTCTATGGTGATGGTAGAAACTCCTCTCCTCTAGGTGTAGAGGATGCCCCCTGTCTATGGTGATGATAGAACCTCCTCTCCTCTAGTTGTAGAGGATGCCCCCTGTCTATGGTGATGGTAGAACCTCCTCTCTTCTAAGTGTAGAGGATGCCCCTGTCTATGGTGATGGTAGAACCTTCTTTCCTCTAGGTGTAGAGGATGCCCCTGTCTATGGTGATGGTAGAACCTCCTCTCCTGTATGTGTAGAGGATGCCCCTGTCTATGGTGATGATAGAACATCCTCTCCTCTAGGTGTAGAGGATGCCCCCTGTCTATGGTGATAGTAGAATCTCGTCTCCTGTAGGCGTAGAGGATGCCCCCTGTCTATGGTGATGGTAGAACCTTCTCTCCTCTAGGTGTAGAGGATGCCCCCTGTCTATGGTGATGATATAACCTCCTCTCCGCTAGGTGTAGAGGATGCCCCCTGTCTATGGTGATGATATAACCTCCTCTCCGCTAGGTGTAGAGGATGCCCCCTGTCTATGGTGATGATAAAACCTCCTCTCCTCTAGGTGTAGAGGATGTCTCCTGTCTATGGTGATGGTAGAACCTCCTCTCCTCTAGGTGTAGAGGATGCCCCCTGTCTATAGTGATGGTAGAACCTCCTCTCCTCTAGGTGTAGAGGATGCCCATGTCTATGGTGATTATAGAACCTCCTCTCCTCTAGGTGTAGAGGATGCCCCCTGTCTATGGTGATGGTAGAACCTCCTCTCCTCTAGGTGTAGAGGATGCCCCTGTCAATGGTGATGGTGGAACCTCCTCTCCTCTAGGTGTAGAGGATGCCCCTGTCTATGGTGATGGTAGAACCTCCTCTCCTCTAGGTGTAGAGGATGCCCCTGTCTATGGTGATGGTAGAACCTCCTTTCCTCTAGGTGTAGAGGATGCCCCCTGTCTGTGGTGATGGTAGGACCTCCTCTCCGCTAGGTGTAGAGGATGCCCCCTGTCTATGGTGATGATAGAACCTCCTCTCCTCTAGGTGTAGAGGATGCCCCCTGTCTATGGTGATGGTAGAACCTCCTCTCCTCTAGGTGTAGAGGATGCCCCCTGTCTGTGGTGATGGTAGAACCTCCTCTCCTCTAGGTGTAGAGGATGCCCCCTGTCTATGGTGGTGGTAGAACCTCCTCTCCTCTAGGTGTAGAGGATGTCCCCTGTCTATGGTGATGGTAGAACCTCCTCTCCTCTAGGTGTAGAGGATGCCCCCTGTCTATGGTGATGGTAGAACTGCCTCTCCTCTAGGTGTAGAGGATGTCCCCTGTCTATGGTGATACTAGAATCTCGCCTCCTCTAGGTGTAGAGGATGCCCCCTGTCTATGGTGATGGTAGAACCTCCTCTCCTGTAGGTGTAGAGGATGCCCTTGTCTATGGTGTTGATAGAACCTCCTCTCCTCTAGGTGTAGAGGATGCCCCCTGTCTATGGTGATAGTAGAACCTTCTCTCCTCTAGGTGTAGAGGATGTCCCCTGTCTATGGTGATAGTAGAACCTCCTCTAGGTGTAGAGGATGCCCCCTGTCTATGGTGATGGTAGAAGCTCCTCTCCTCTTGGTGTAGAGGATGCCCCCTTTCTATGGTGATGATAGAACCTCCTCTCCGCTAGGTGTAGAGGATGCCCACTGTCTATGGTGATGGTAGAACCTCCTCTCCTCTAGGTGTATAGGATGCCCCGTGTCTATGGTGATGATAGAACCTCCTCTCCTCTAGGTGTAGAGGATGCCCCCTGTCTATGGTGATGGTAGAACCTCCTCTGCTCTAGGTGTAGAGGATGTCCCCTGTCTATGGTGAAGATAGAACCTCATCTCCTCTAGTTGTAGAGGATGCCCCCTGTCTATGGTGATGGTAGAACCTCCTCTCCTCTAGGTGTAGAGGATGCCCCTGTCTATGGTGATGATAGAACCTCCTCTCCTCTAGGTGTAGAGGATGCCCCCTGTCTATGGTGATGGTAGAACCTCCTCTCCTCTAGGTGTAGAGGATGTCCCCTGTCTATGGTGATGGTAGAACCTCCTCTCCTGTAGGTGTAGAGGATGCCCCTTTCTATGGTGATGGTAGATCCTCCTCTCCTCTAGGTGTAGAGGATGCCTCCTGTCTATGGTGATGGTAGAACCTCCTCTCCTCTAGGTGTAGAGGATGCCTCCTGTCTATGGTGATGGTAGAACCTCCTCTCCTCTAGGTGTAGAGGATGCATCCTGTCTATGGTGATGGTAGAACCTCCTCTCCTCTAGGTGTAGAGGATGCATCCTGTCTATGGTGATGGTAGAACCTCCTCTCCTCTAGGTGTAGAGGATGCCCCCTGTCTATGGTGATAGTAGAACCTCCTCTCCTCTAGGTGTAGAGGATGCCCCCTGTCTATGGTGATGGTAGATCCTCCTCTCCTCTAGTTGTAGAGGATGCCCCCTGTCTATGGTGATTTTAGACCCTCCTCTCCTCTAGGTGTAGAGGATGCCTCCTGTCTATGGTGATGGTAGAACCTCCTCTCCTCTAGGTGTAGAGGATGTCCCCTGTCTATGGTGATGGTAGAACCTCCTCTCCTCTAGGTGTAGATGATGCCCCCTCTCTATGGTGATGGTAGAACCTCCTCTCCTCTAGGTGTAGAGGATGCCCCCTGTCTATGGTGATGGTAGAACCTCCTCTCCTCTAGGTGTAGAGGATGCCCCCTCTCTATGGTGATGATAGAACCTCCTCTCCTCTAGGTGTAGAGGATGTCTCCTGTCTATGGTGATGGTAGAACCTCCTCTCCTCTTAATGTAGAGGATGTCCCCTGTCTATGGTGATGGTAGAACCTCCTCTCCTCTAGGTGTAGAGGATGCCCCCTGTCTATGGTGATGGTAGAACCTCCTATCCTCTAGGTGTAGAGGATGCCCCCTGTCTATGGTGATGATAGAACCTCCTCTTCTCTAGGTGTAGGGGATGCCCCCTGTCTATGGTGATGGTAGAACCTCCTCTTCACTTGGTGTAGAGGATGCCCCTGTCTATGGTGATGGTAGAACCTCCTCTCCGCTAGGTGTAGAGGATGCCCCCTGTCTATGGTGATGATATAACCTCCTCTCCGCTAGGTGTAGAGGATGCCCCCTGTCTATGGTGATGATAAAACCTCCTCTCCTCTAGGTGTAGAGGATGTCTCCTGTCTATGGTGATGGTAGAACCTCCTCTCCACTAGGTGTAGAGGATGCCCCCTGTCTATGGTGATGGTAGAACCTCCTCTCCTCTAGGTGTAGAGGATGCCCCCTGTCTATGGTGATGGTAGAAACTCCTTTCCTCTAGGTGTAGAGGATGCCCCCTGTCTGTGGTTATGGTAGGACCTCCTCTCCGCTAGGTGTAGAGGATGCCCCCTGTCTATGGTGATGGTAGAACCTCCTCTCCTCTAGGTGTAGAGGATGCCCATGTCTATGGTGATTATAGAACCTCCTCTCCTCTAGTTGTAGAGGATGCCCCCTGTCTATGGTGATGGTAGAACCTCCTCTCCTCTAGGTGTAGAGGATGCCCCTGTCTATGGTGATGGTGGAACCTCCTCTCCTCTAGGTGTAGAGGATGCCTCCTGTCTATGGTGATGGTAGAACCTCCTCCCCTCTAGGTGTAGAGGATGCTTCCTGTCTATGGTGATGGTAGAACCTCCTCTCCTCTAGGTGTAGAGGATGCCCCCTGTCTATGGTGATGGTAGAACCTCCTTTCCTCTAGGTGTAGAGGATGCCCCCTGTCTGTGGTTATGGTAGGACCTCCTCTCCGCTAGGTGTAGAGGATGCCCCCTGTCTATGGTGATGATAGAACCTCCTCTCCTCTAGGTGTAGAGGATGCCCCTGTCTATGGTGATGGTAGAACCTCCTCTCCTCTAGGTGTAGAGGATGCCCCCTGTCTATGGTGATGATAGAACCTCCTCTCCTCTAGGTGTAGAGGATGCCCCCTGTCTATGGTGATGGTAGAACCTCCTCTCCTCTAGGTGTAGAGGATGTCCCCTGTCTATGGTGATGATAGAACCTCCTCTCCTCTAGTTGTAGAGGATGCCCCCTGTCTATGGTGATGGTAGAACCTCCTCTCCTCTAAGTGTAGAGGATGCCCCTGTCTATGGTGATGGTAAAACCTTCTCTCCTCTAGGTGTAGAGGATGCCCCTGTCTATGGTGATGGTAGAACCTCCTCTCCTGTAGGTGTAGAGGATGCCCCTGTCTATGGTGATGATAGAATATCCTCTTCTCTAGGTGTAGAGGATGCCACCTGTCTTTAGTGATAGTAGAATCTCATCTCCTGTAGGTGTAGAGGATGCCCTCTGTCTATGGTGATGGTAGAACCTTCTCTCCTCTAGGTGTAGAGGATGCCCCCTGTCTATGGTGATGGTAGAACCTTTTCTCCTCTAGGTGTAGAGGATGTCCCCTGTCTATGGTGATAGTAGAACCTCCTCTCCTCTAGGTGTAGAGGATGCCCCCTGTCTATGGTGATGGTAGAACCTCCTCTCCTCTTGGTGTAGATAGAACCTCCTCTTCTCTAGGTGTAGGGGATGCCCCCTGTCTATGGTGATGGTAGAACCTCCTCTTCACTTGGTGTAGAGGATGCCCCTGTCTATGGTGATGGTAGAACCTCCTCTCCGCTAGGTGTAGAGGATGCCCCCTGTCTATGGTGATGATATAACCTCCTCTCCGCTAGGTGTAGAGGATGCCCCCTGTCTATGGTGATGATAAAACCTCCTCTCCTCTAGGTGTAGAGGATGTCTCCTGTCTATGGTGATGGTAGAACCTCCTCTCCTCTAGGTGTAGAGGATGCCCCCTGTCTATGGTGATGGTAGAACCTCCTCTCCTCTAGGTGTAGAGGATGCCCCCTGTCTATAGTGATGGTAGAACCTCCTCTCCTCTAGGTGTAGAGGATGCCCCTGTCTATGGTTATTATAGAACCTCCTCTCCTCTAGTTGTAGAGGATGCCCCCTGTCTATGGTGATGGTAGAACCTCCTCTCCTCTAGGTGTAGAGGATGCCCCTGTCTATGGTGATGGTGGAACCTCCTCTCCTCTAGGTGTAGAGGATGCCTCCTGTCTATGGTGATGGTAGAACCTCCTCCCCTCTAGGTGTAGAGGATGCTTCCTGTCTATGGTGATGGTAGAACCTCCTCTCCTCTAGGTGTAGAGGATGCCCCCTGTCTATGGTGATGGTAGAACCTCCTTTCCTCTAGGTGTAGAGGATGCCCCCTGTCTGTGGTGATGGTAGGACCTCCTCTCCTCTAGGTGTAGAGGATGTCCCCTGTCTATGGTGATGATAGAACCTCCTCTCCTCTAGTTGTAGAGGATGCCCCCTGTCTATGGTGATGGTAGAACCTCCTCTCCTCTAGGTGTAGAGGATGCCCCCTGTCTATGGTGATGGTAGAACCTCCTCTCCTCTAGGTGTAGAGGATGCCCCTGTCTATGGTGATGGTAGAACCTCCTCTCCTCTAGGTGTAGAGGATGCCCCCTGTCTATGATGATGGTAGAACCTCCTCTCCTCTAGGTGTAGAGGATGCCCCCTGTCTATGGTGATGGTAGAATCTCCTCTCCCCTAGGTGTAGAGGATGCCCCCTGTCTATGGTGATGATAGAACCTCCTCTCCTCTAGTTGTAGAGGATGCCCCCTGTCTATGGTGATGGTAGAACCTCCTCTCCTCTAGGTGTAGAGGATGCCCCCTGTCTATGGTGATGGTAGAACCTCCTCTCCTCTAAGTGTAAAGGATGCCCCTGTCTATGGTGATGGTAGAACCTCCTCTCCTCTAAGTTTAGAGGATGGCCCCTGTCTATGGTGATGGTAGAACCTCCTCTCCTCTAGGTGTAAAGGATGCCCCCTGTCTATGGTGATGGTAGAACCTCCTCTCCTGTAGGTGTAGAGGATGCCCCTGTCTATGGTGATGGTAGAACCTCCTCTCCTCTAGGTGTAGAGGATGCCCCCCTGTCTATGGTGATGGTAGAACCTCCTCTCCTCTAGGTGTAGAGGATGCCCCCTGTCTATAGTGATGGTAGAACCTCCTCTCCTCTAGTTGTAGAGGATGCCCCTGTCTATGGGGATTATAGAACCTCCTCTCCTCTAGTTGTAGAGGATGCCCCCTGTCTATGGTGATGGTAGAACCTCCTCTCCTCTAGGTGTAGAGGATGCCCCCTGTCTATGGTGATGGTAGAACCTCCTCTCCTCTAGGTGTAGAGGATGTCCCCTGTCTATGGTGATGGTGGAACCTCCTCTCCTCTAGGTGTAGAGGATGCCTCCTGTCTATGGTGATGGTAGAACCTCCTCACCTCTAGGTGTAGAGGATGCCCCCTGTCTATGGTGATGGTAGAACCTCCTCTCCTCTAGGTGTAGAGGATACCCCTGTCTATGGTGATGGTAGAACCTACTTTCCTCTAGGTGTAGAGGATGCCCCCTGTCTGTGGTGATGGTAGGACCTCCTCTCCGCTAGGTGTAGAGGATGCCCCCTGTCTATGGTGATGGTAGAACCTCCTCTCCTCTAGGTGTAGAGGATGCCCCCTGTCTATGGTGATGGTAGATCCTCCTCTCCTCTAGGTGTAGAGGAAGCCCCTGTCTATGGTGATGGTAGAATCTCCTCTCCTCTAGGTGTAGAGGATGCCCCCTGTCTATGGTGATGATAGAACCTCCTCTCCTCTAGGTGTAGAGGATGCCCCCTGTCTATGGTGATGGTAGAACCTCCTCTCCTCTAGGTGTAGAGGATGCCCCCTGTCTATGGTGATGGTAGAACCTCCTCACCTCTAGGTGTAGAGGATGCCCCCTGTCTATGGTGATGGTAGAACCTCCTCTCCTCTAGTTGTAGAGGATACCCCTGTCTATGGTGATGGTAGAACCTACTTTCCTCTAGGTGTAGAGGATGCCCCCTGTCTGTGGTGATGGTAGGACCTCCTCTCCGCTAGGTGTAGAGGATGCCCCCTGTCTATGGTGATGGTAGAACCTCCTCTCCTCTAGGTGTAGAGGATGCCCCCTGTCTATGGTGATGGTAGATCCTCCTCTCCTCTAGGTGTAGAGGAAGCCCCTGTCTATGGTGATGGTAGAATCTCCTCTCCTCTAGGTGTAGAGGATGCCCCCTGTCTATGGTGATGATAGAACCTCCTCTCCTCTAGGTGTAGAGGATGCCCCCTGTCTATGGTGATGGTAGAACCTCCTCTCCTCTAGGTGTAGAGGATGCCCCCTGTCTATGGTGATGGTAGAACCTCCTCTCCTCTAGGTGTAGAGGATGTCCCCTGTCTATGGTGATGATAGAACCTCCTCTCCTCTAGTTGTAGAGGATGCCCCCTGTCTATGGTGATGGTAGAACCTCCTCTCCTCTAGTTGTAGAGGATGCCCCTGTCTATGGTGATGGTAGAACCTTCTCTCCTCTAGGTGTAGAGGATGCCCCTGTCTATGATGATGGTAGAACCTCCTCTCCTGTAGGTGTAGAGGATGCCCCTGTCTATGGTGATGGTAGATCCTCCTCTCCTCTAGGTGTAGAGGATGCCTCCTGTCTATGGTGATGGTAGAACCTCCTCTCCTCTAGGTGTAGAGGATGCCCCCTGTCTATGGTGATGGTAGAACCTCCTCTCCTCTAGGTGTAGGGGATTTCCCTTGTCTATGGTGATGGTAGAACCTCCTCTCCTCTAGGTGTAGAGGATGCCCCCTCTATGGTGATGGTAGAGCCTCCTCTCCTCTAGGTGTAGAGGATGCCCCCTGTATATGGTGATGGTAGAACCTCCTCTCCTCTAGGTGTAGAGGATGCCCCCTCTCTATGGTGATGATAAAACCTCCTCTCCTCTAGGTGTAGAGGATGCCCCCTGTCTATGGTGATGGTAGAACCTCCTCTCCTCTAGGTGTAGAGGATGCCCCCTGTATATGGTGATAATAGAACCTCCTCTCCTCTAGTTGTAGAGGATGCCCCCTGTATATGGTGATGGTAGAACCTACTCTCCTCTAGGTGTAGAGGATGCTCCCTGTCTATGATGATGATAGAACCTCCTCTCCTCTAGGTGTAGAGGATATCCCCTGTCTATGGTGATGGTAGAACCTCCTCTCCTCTAGGTGTAGAGGATGCCCCCTGTCTATGGTGATGGTAGAACCTCCTCTCCTCTAGGTGTAGAGGATGCCCCTGTCTATGGTGATGGTAGAACCTTCTTTCCTCTAGGTGTAGAGGATGCCCCTGTCTATGGTGATGGTAGAACCTCCTCTCCTGTAGGTGTAGAGGATGCCCCTGTCTATGGTGATGATAGAACATCCTCTCCTCTAGGTGTAGAGGATGCCCCCTGTCTATGGTGATAGTAGAATCTCGTCTCCTGTAGGTGTAGAGGATGCCCCCTGTCTATGTAGATGGTAGAACCTTCTCTCCTCTAGGTGTAGAGGATGCCCCCTGTCTATGGTGATGGTAGAACCTTCTCTCCTCTAGGTGTAGAGGATGTCCCCTGTCTATGGTGATAGTAGAACCTCCTCTCCTCTAGGTGTAGAGGATGCCCCCTGTCTATGGTGATGGTAGAACCTCCTCTCCTCTTGGTGTAGAGGATGCCCCCTGTCTATGGTGATGATAGAACCTCCTCTTCTCTAGGTGTAGGGGATGCCCCCTGTCTATGGTGATGGTAGAACCTCCTCTTCACTTGGTGTAGAGGATGCCCCCTGTCTATGGTGATGGTAGAACCTCCTCTCCGCTAGGTGTAGAGGATGCCCCCTGTCTATGGTGATGATATAACCTCCTCTCCGCTAGGTGTAGAGGATGCCCCCTGTCTATGGTGATGATAAAACCTCCTCTCCTCTAGGTGTAGAGGATGCCCCCTGTCTATGGTGATGATAGAACCTCCTCTCCTCTAGGTGTAGAGGATGCCCCCTGTCTATGGTGATGGTAGAACCTCCTCTCCTCTAGGTGTAGAGGATGCCCCCTGTCTATGGTGATGGTAGAACCTCCTCTCTTCTAAGTGTAGAGGATGCCCCTGTCTATGGTGATGGTAGAACCTTCTTTCCTCTAGGTGTAGAGGATGCCCCTGTCTATGGTGATGGTAGAACCTCCTCTCCTGTAGGTGTAGAGGATGCCCCTGTCTATGGTGATGATAGAACATCCTCTCCTCTAGGTGTAGAGGATGCCCCCTGTCTATGGTGATAGTAGAATCTTGTCTCCTGTAGGTGTAGAGGATGCCCCCTGTCTATGTAGATGGTAGAAGCTTCTCTCCTCTAGGTGTAGAGGATGCCCCCTGTCTATGGTGATGGTAGAACCTTCTCTCCTCTAGGTGTAGAGGATGTCCCCTGTCTATGGTGATAGTAGAACCTCCTCTCCTCTAGGTGTAGAGGATGCCCCCTGTCTATGGTGATGGTAGAACCTCCTCTCCTCTTGGTGTAGAGGATGCCCCCTGTCTATGGTGATGATAGAACCTCCTCTTCTCTAGGTGTAGGGGATGCCCCCTGTCTATGGTGATGGTAGAACCTCCTCTTCACTTGGTGTAGAGGATGCCCCTGTCTATGGTGATGGTAGAACCTCCTCTCCGCTAGGTGTAGAGGATGCCCCCTGTCTATGGAGATGATATAACCTCCTCTCCGCTAGGTGTAGAGGATGCCCCCTGTCTATGGTGATGATAAAACCTCCTCTCCTCTAGGTGTAGAGGATGCCCCCTGTCTATGGTGATGGTAGAACCTCCTCTCCTCTAGGTGTAGAGGATGCCCCCTGTCTATAGTGATGGTAGAACCTCCTCTCCTCTAGGTGTAGAGGATGCCCCCTGTCTATGGTGATGGTAGAACCTCCTCTCCTCTAGGTGTAGAGGATGCCCCCTGTCTATGGTGATGATAAAACCTCCTCTCCTCTAGGTGTAGAGGATGCCCCCTGTCTATGGTGATGGTAGAACCTCCTCTCCTCTAGGTGTAGAGGATGCCCCCTGTCTATAGTGATGGTAGAACCTCCTCTCCTCTAGGTGTAGAGGATGCCCCCTGTCTAAGGTGATGGTAGAACCTCCTCTCCTCTAGGTGTAGAGGATGCCCCCTGTCTATGGTGATGGTAGAACCTCCTCTCCTCTATTTGTAAAGGATGCCCCTGTCTATGGTGATTATAGAACCTCCTCTCCACTAGTTGTAGAGGATGCCCCCTGTCTATGGTGATGGTAGAACCTCCTCTCCTCTAGGTGTAGAGGATGCCCCTGTCTATGGTGATGGTAGAACCTCCTCTCCTCTAGGTGTAGAGGATGCCCCTGTCTATGGTGATGGTGGAACCTCCTCCCCTCTAGGTGTAGAGGATGCTTCCTGTCTATGGTGATGGTAGAACCTCCTCTCCTCTAGGTGTAGAGGATGCCCCTGTCTATGGTGATGGTAGAACCTCCTTTCCTCTAGGTGTAGAGGATGCCCCCTGTCTGTGGTGATGGTAGGACCTCCTTTCCGCTGGGTGTAGAGGATGCCCCCTGTCTATGGTGATGATAGAACCTCCTCTCCTCTAGGTGTAGAGGATGCCCCCTGTCTATGGTGATGGTAGAACCTCCTCTCCTCTAGGTGTAGAGGATGCCCCCTGTCTGTGGTGATGGTAGAACCTCCTCTCCTCTAGGTGTAGAGGATGCCCCCTGTCTATGGTGATGGTAGAACCTCCTCTCCTCTAGGTGTAGAGGATGTCCCCTGTCTATGGTGATGGTAGAAGCTCCTCTCCTCTTGGTGTAGAGGATGCCCCCTGTCTATGGTGATGATAGAACCTCCTCTTCTCTAGGTGTAGAGGATGCCCCCTGTCTATGGTGATAGTAGAATCTCGCTTCCTCTAGGTGTAGAGGATGCCCCCTGTCTATGGTGATGGTAGAACCTCCTCTCCTGTAGGTGTAGAGGATGTCCCTGTCTATGGTGTTGATAGAACCTCCTCTCCTCTAGGTGTAGAGGATGTCCCCTTTCTATGGTGATAGTAGAACCTCCTCTCCTCTAGGTGTAGAGGATGCCCCCTGTCTATGGTGATGGTAGAAGCTCCTCTCCTCTTGGTGTAGAGGATGCCCCCTGTCTATGGTGATGATAGAACCTCCTCTCCGCTAGGTGTAGAGGATGCCCCCTGTCTATGGTGATGGTAGAACCTCCTCTCCTCTAGGTGTATAGGATGCCCCCTGTCTATGGTGATGGTAGAACCTCCTCTCCTCTAGGTGTAGAGGATGCCCCCTGTCTATGGTGATGATAGAACCTCCTCTCCTCTAGGTGTAGAGGATGACTCCTGTCTATGGTGATGGTAGAACCTCCTCTCCTCTAGGTGTAGAGGATGCCTCCTGTCTATGGTGATGGTAGAACCCCCTCTCCTCTAGGTGTAGAGGATCCCCCCTGTCTATGGTGATGGTAGAACCTCCTCTCCTCTAGGTGTATAGGATGCCCCCTGTCTATGGTGATGGTAGAACCTCCTCCACTCTAGGTGTAGAGGATGCCCCCTGTCTATGGTGATGATAGAACCTCCTCTCCTCTAGGTGTATAGGATGCCCCCTGTCTATGGTGATGATAGAACCTCCTCTCCTCTAGGTGTAGAGGATGTCCCCTGTCTATGGTGATGATAGAACCTCCTCTCCTCTAGTTGTAGAGGATGCCCCCTGTCTATGGTGATGGTAGAACCTCCTCTCCTCTAGGTGTAGAGGATGCCCCTGTCTATGGTGATGATAGAAGCTCCTCTCCTCTAGGTGTAGAGGATGCCCCTGTCTATGGTGATGGTAGAACCTCCTCTCCTCTAGGTGTAGAGGATGTCCCCTGTCTATGGTGATGGTAGAACCTCCTGTCCTGTAGGTGTAGAGGATGCCCCTTTCTATGGTGATGGTAGATCCTCCTCTCCTCTAGGTGTAGAGGATGCCTCCTGTCTATGGTGATGGTAGAACCTCCTCTCCTCTAGGTGTAGAGGATGCCTCCTGTCCTCTAGGTGTAGAGGATGCATCCTGTCTATGGTGATGGTAGAACCTCCTCTCCTCTAGGTGTAGAGGATGCCCCCTGTCTATGGTGATGGTAGAACCTCCTCTCCTCTAGGTGTAGAGGATGCCCCCTGTCTATGGTGATGGTAGAACCTCCTCTCCTCTAGGTGTAGATGATGCCCCCTCTCTATGGTGATGGTAGAACCTCCTCTCCTCTAGGTGTAGAGGATGCCCCCTGTCTATGGTGATGGTAGAACCTCCTCTCCTCTAGGTGTAGAGGATGCCCCCTGTCTATGGTGATGGTAGAACCTCCTCTCCTCTAGGTGTAAAGGATGCCCCCTCTCTATGGTGATGATAGAACCTCCTCTCCTCTAGGTGTAGAGGATGTCTCCTGTCTATGGTGATGGTAGAACCTTCTCTCCTCTAGGTGTAGAGGATGCCCCTGTCTATGGTGATGGTAGAACCTCCTCTCCTGTAGGTGTAGAGGATGCCCCTGTCTATGGTGATAGTAGATCCTCCTCTCCTCTAGGTGTAGAGGATGCCTCCTGTCTATGGTGATGGTAGAACCTCCTCTCCTCTAGGTGTAGAGGATGCCCCCTGTCTATGGTGATAGTAGAACCTCCTCTCCTCTAGGTGTAGAGGATGCCCCCTGTCTATGGTGATGGTAGATCCTCCTCTCCTCTAGTTGTAGAGGATGCCCCCTGTCTATGGTGATGGTAGAACCTCCTCTCCTCTAGGTGTAGAGGATGCCCCCTGTCTATGGTGATAGTAGAACCTTCTCTCCTCTAGGTGTAGAGGATGCCCCCTGTCTATGGTGATGGTAGACCCTCCTCTCCTCTAGGTGTAGAGGATATCCCCTGTCTTTGGTGATGGTAGAACCTCCTCTCCTCTAGGTGTAGGGGATTTCCCTTGTCTATGGTGATGGTAGAACCTCCTCTCCTCTAGGTGTAGAGGATGCCCCCTCTCTATGGTGATGGTAGAGCCTCCTCTCCTCTAGGTGTAGAGGATGCCCCCTGTATATGGTGATGGTAGAACCTCCTCTCCTCTAGGTGTAGAGGATGCCCCTCTCTATGGTGATGATAGAACCTCCTCTCCTCTAGGTGTAGAGGATGCCCCCTGTCTATGGTGATGGTAGAACCTCCTCTCCTCTAGGTGTAGAGGATGCCCCCTGTCTATGGTGATGATAGAACCTCCTCTCCTCTAGTTGTAGAGGATGCCCCCTGTCTATGGAGATGGTAGAACCTCCTCTCTTCTAAGTGTAGAGGATGCCCCTGTCTATGGTGATGGTAGAACCTTCTTTCCTCTAGGTGTAGAGGATTCCCCTGTCTATGGTGATGGTAGAACCTCCTCTCCTGTATGTGTAGAGGATGCCCCTGTCTATGGTGATGATAGAACATCCTCTCCTCTAGGTGTAGAGGATGCCCCCTGTCTATGGTGATAGTAGAATCTCGTCTCCTGTAGGCGTAGAGGATGCCCCCTGTCTATGGTGATGATATAACCTCCTCTCCGCTAGGTGTAGAGGATGCCCCCTGTCTATGGTGATGATATAACCTCCTCTCCGCTAGGTGTAGAGGATGCCCCCTGTCTATGGTGATGATAAAACCTCCTCTCCTCTAGGTGTAGAGGATGTCTCCTGTCTATGGTGATGGTAGAACCTCCTCTCCTCTAGGTGTAGAGGATGCCCCCTGTCTATAGTGATGGTAGAACCTCCACTCCTCTAGGTGTAGAGGATGCCCCTGTCTATGGTGATTATAGAACCTCCTCTCCTCTAGTTGTAGAGGATGCCCCCTGTCTATGGTGATGGTAGAACCTCCTCCCCTCTAGGTGTAGAGGATGCCCCTGTCTATGGTGATGGTGGAACCTCCTCTCCTCTAGGTGTAGAGGATGCCCCTGTCTATGGTGATGGTGGAACCTCCTCCCCTCTAGGTGTAGAGGATGCTTCCTGTCTATGGTGATGGTAGAACCTCCTCTCCTCTAGGTGTAGAGGATGCCCCTGTCTATGGTGATGGTAGAACCTCCTTTCCTCTAGGTGTAGAGGATGCCCCCTGTCTGTGGTGATGGTAGGACCTCCTCTCCGCTAGGTGTAGAGGATGCCCCCTGTCTATGGTGATGATAGAACCTCCTCTCCTCTAGGTGTAGAGGATGCCCCCTGTCTATGGTGATGGTAGAACCTCCTCTCCTCTAGGTGTAGAGGATGCCCCCTGTCTGTGGTGATGGTAGAACCTCCTCTCCTCTAGGTGTAGAGGATGCCCCCTGTCTATGGTGATGGTAGAACCTCCTCTCCTCTAGGTGTAGAGGATGTCCCCTGTCTATGGTGATGGTAGAACCTCCTCTCCTCTAGGTGTAGAGGATGCCCCCTGTCTATGGTGATGGTAGAACTGCCTCTCCTCTAGGTGTAGAGGATGTCCCCTGTCTATGGTGATACTAGAATCTCGCCTCCTCTAGGTGTAGAGGATGCCCCCTGTCTATGGTGATGGTAGAACCTCCTCTCCTGTAGGTGTAGAGGATGCCCTTGTCTATGGTGTTGATAGAACCTCCTCTCCTCTAGGTGTAGAGGATGCCCCCTGTCTATGGTGATAGTAGAACCTTCTCTCCTCTAGGTGTAGAGGATGTCCCCTGTCTATGGTGATAGTAGAACCTCCTCTCCTCTAGGTGTAGAGGATGCCCCCTGTCTATGGTGATGGTAGAAGCTCCTCTCCTCTTGGTGTAGAGGATGCCCCCTTTCTATGGTGATGATAGAACCTCCTCTCCGCTAGGTGTAGAGGATGCCCACTGTCTATGGTGATGGTAGAACCTCCTCTCCTCTAGGTGTATAGGATGCCCCGTGTCTATGGTGATGATAGAACCTCCTCTCCTCTAGGTGTAGAGGATGCCCCCTGTCTATGGTGATGGTAGAACCTCCTCTCCTCTAGGTGTAGAGGATGCCCCTGTCTATGGTGATGATAGAACCTCCTCTCCTCTAGGTGTAGAGGATGCCCCTGTCTATGGTGATGGTAGAACCTCCTCTCCTCTAGGTGTAGAGGATGCATCCTGTCTATGGTGATGGTAGAACCTCCTCTCCTCTAGGTGTAGAGGATGCCCCCTGTCTATGGTGATAGTAGAACCTCCTCTCCTCTAGGTGTAGAGGATGCCCCCTGTCTATGGTGATGGTAGATCCTCCTCTCCTCTAGTTGTAGAGGATGCCCCCTGTCTATGGTGATTTTAGACCCTCCTCTCCTCTAGGTGTAGAGGATGCCTCCTGTCTATGGTGATGGTAGAACCTCCTCTCCTCTAGGTGTAGAGGATGTCCCCTGTCTATGGTGATGGTAGAACCTCCTCTCCTCTAGGTGTAGATGATGCCCCCTCTCTATGGTGATGGTAGAACCTCCTCTCCTCTAGGTGTAGAGGATGCCCCCTGTCTATGGTGATGGTAGAACCTCCTCTCCTCTAGGTGTAGAGGATGCCCCCTCTCTATGGTGATGATAGAACCTCCTCTCCTCTAGGTGTAGAGGATGTCTCCTGTCTATGGTGATGGTAGAACCTCCTCTCCTCTTGGTGTAGAGGATGCCCCCTGTCTATGGTGATGATAGAACCTCCTCTTCTCTAGGTGTAGGGGATGCCCCCTGTCTATGGTGATGGTAGAACCTCCTCTTCACTTGGTGTAGAGGATGCCCCTGTCTATGGTGATGGTAGAACCTCCTCTCCGCTAGGTGTAGAGGATGCCCCCTGTCTATGGTGATGATATAACCTCCTCTCCGCTAGGTGTAGAGGATGCCCCCTGTCTATGGTGATGATAAAACCTCCTCTCCTCTAGGTGTAGAGGATGTCTCCTGTCTATGGTGATGGTAGAACCTCCTCTCCACTAGGTGTAGAGGATGCCCCCTGTCTATGGTGATGGTAGAACCTCCTCTCCTCTAGGTGTAGAGGATGCCCCCTGTCTATGGTGATGGTAGAAACTCCTTTCCTCTAGGTGTAGAGGATGCCCCCTGTCTGTGGTTATGGTAGGACCTCCTCTCCGCTAGGTGTAGAGGATGCCCCCTGTCTATGGTGATGGTAGAACCTCCTCTCCTCTAGGTGTAGAGGATGCCCATGTCTATGGTGATTATAGAACCTCCTCTCCTCTAGTTGTAGAGGATGCCCCCTGTCTATGGTGATGGTAGAACCTCCTCTCCTCTAGGTGTAGAGGATGCCCCTGTCTATGGTGATGGTGGAACCTCCTCTCCTCTAGGTGTAGAGGATGCCTCCTGTCTATGGTGATGGTAGAACCTCCTCCCCTCTAGGTGTAGAGGATGCTTCCTGTCTATGGTGATGGTAGAACCTCCTCTCCTCTAGGTGTAGAGGATGCCCCCTGTCTATGGTGATGGTAGAACCTCCTTTCCTCTAGGTGTAGAGGATGCCCCCTGTCTGTGGTTATGGTAGGACCTCCTCTCCGCTAGGTGTAGAGGATGCCCCCTGTCTATGGTGATGATAGAACCTCCTCTCCTCTAGGTGTAGAGGATGCCCCGGCCAATGGTGATGGTAGAACCTCCTCTCCTCTAGGTGTAGAGGATGCCCCCTGTCTATGGTGATGATAGAACCTCCTCTCCTCTAGGTGTAGAGGATGCCCCCTGTCTATGGTGATGGTAGAACCTCCTCTCCTCTAGGTGTAGAGAATGTCCCCTGTCTATGGTGATGATAGAACCTCCTCTCCTCTAGTTGTAGAGGATGCCCCCTGTCTATGGTGATGGTAGAACCTCCTCTCCTCTAAGTGTAGAGGATGCCCCTGTCTGTGGTGATGGTAAAACCTTCTCTCCTCTAGGTGTAGAGGATGCCCCTGTCTATGGTGATGGTAGAACCTCCTCTCCTGTAGGTGTAGAGGATGCCCCTGTCTATGGTGATGATAGAATATCATCTTCTCTAGGTGTAGAGGATGCCACCTGTCTATAGTGATAGTAGAATCTCATCTCCTGTAGGTGTAGAGGATGCCCTCTGTCTATGGTGATGGTAGAACCTTCTCTCCTCTAGGTGTAGAGGATGCCCCCTGTCTATGGTGATGGTAGAACCTTTTCTCCTCTAGGTGTAGAGGATGTCCCCTGTCTATGGTGATAGTAGAACCTCCTCTCCTCTAGGTGTAGAGGATGCCCCCTGTCTATGGTGATGGTAGAACCTCCTCTCCTCTTGGTGTAGATAGAACCTCCTCTTCTCTAGGTGTAGGGGATGCCCCCTGTCTATGGTGATGGTAGAACCTCCTTTCCTCTAGGTGTAGAGGATGCCCCTGTCTATGGTGATGGTCGAACCTCCTCTCCGCTAGGTGTAGAGGATGCCCCCTGTCTATGGTGATGATATAACCTCCTCTCCGCTAGGTGTAGAGGATGCCCCCTGTCTATGGTGATGATAAAACCTCCTCTCCTCTAGGTGTAGAGGATGTCTCCTGTCTATGGTGATGGTAGAACCTCCTCTCCTCTAGGTGTAGAGGATGCCCCCTGTCTATGGTGATGGTAGAACCTCCTCTCCTCTAGGTGTAGAGGATGCCCCCTGTCTATAGTGATGGTAGAACCTCCTCTCCTCTAGGTGTAGAGGATGCCCCTGTCTATGGTTATTATAGAACCTCCTCTCCTCTAGTTGTAGAGGATGCCCCCTGTCTATGGTGATGGTAGAACCTCCTCTCCTCTAGGTGTAGAGGATGCCCCTGTCTATGGTGATGGTGGAACCTCCTCTCCTCTAGGTGTAGAGGATGCCTCCTGTCTATGGTGATGGTAGAACCTCCTCCCCTCTAGGTGTAGAGGATGCCCCTGTCTATGGTGATGATAGAACCTCCTCTCCTCTAGTTGTAGAGGATGCCCCCTGTCTATGGTGATGGTAGAACCTCCTCTTCTCTAAGTGTAGAGGATGCCCCTGTCTATGGTGATGGTAGAACCTCCTCTCCTCTAGGTGTAGAGGATGCCCCCTGTCTATGATGATGGTAGAACCTCCTCTCCTCTAGGTGTAGAGGATGCCCCCTGTCTATGGTGATGGTAGAATCTCCTCTCCCCTAGGTGTAGAGGATGCCCCCTGTCTATGGTGATGATAGAACCTCCTCTCCTCTAGTTGTAGAGGATGCCCCCTGTCTATGGTGATGGTAGAACCTCCTCTCCTCTAGTTGTAGAGGATGCCCCCTGTCTATGGTGATGGTAGAACCTCCTCTCCTCTAGGTTTAGAGGATGGCCCCTGTCTATGGTGATGGTAAAACCTCCTCTCCTCTAGGTGTAAAGGATGCCCCCTGTCTATGGTGATGGTAGAACCTCCTCTCCTGTAGGTGTAGAGGATGCCCCTGTCTATGGTGATGGTAGATCCTCCTCTCCTCTAGGTGTAGAGGATGCCTCCTGTCTATGGTGATGGTAGAACCTCCTCTCCTCTAGGTGTAGAGGTTGCCCCCTGTCTATGGTGATAGTAGAACCTCCTCTCCTCTAGGTGTAGAGGATGCCCCCTGTCTATGGTGATGGTAGAACCTTCTCTCCTCTAGTTGTAGAGGATGCCCCCTGTCTATGGTGATGGTAGACCCTTCTCTCCTCTAGGTGTAGAGGATGCCCCCTGTCTATGGTGATGGTAGAACCTCCTCTCCTCTAGGTGTAGAGGATGTCCCCTGTCTATGGTGATGGTAGAACCTCCTCTCCTCTAGGTGTAGGGGATTTCCCTTGTCTATGGTGATGGTAGAACCTCCTCTCCTCTAGGTGTAGGGGATTTCCCTTGTCTATGGTGATGGTATAACCTCCTCTCCTCTAGGTGTAGAGGATGCCCCCTGTCTATGGTGATGGTAGAACCTCCTCTCCTCTAGGTGTAGGGGATTTCCCTTGTCTATGGTGATGGTAGAACCTCCTCTCCTCTAGGTGTAGAGGATGCCTCCTGTCTATGGTGATGGTAGAACCTCCTCCCCTCTAGGTGTAGAGGATGCTTCCTGTCTATGGTGATGGTAGAACCTCCTCTCCTCTAGGTGTAGAGGATGCCCCCTGTCTATGGTGATGGTAGAACCTCCTCTCCTCTAGGTGTAGAGGATGCCCCCTGTCTATGGTGATGGTAGAACCTCCTTTCCTCTAGGTGTAGAGGATGCCCCCTGTCTGTGGTGATGGTAGGACCTCCTCTCCGCTAGGTGTAGAGGATGCCCCCTGTCTATGGTGATGGTAGAACCTCCTCTCCTCTAGGTGTAGAGGATGCCCCCTGTCTATGGTGATGATAGAACCTCCTCTCCTCTAGGTGTAGAGGATGCCCCCTGTCTATGGTGATGGTAGAACCTCCTCTCCTCTAGGTGTAGAGGATGTCCCCTGTCTATGGTGCTGATAGAACCTCCTCTCCTCTAGTTGTAGAGGATGCCCCTGTCTATGGTGATGGTAGAACCTCCTCTTCTCTAAGTGTAGAGGATGCCCCTGTCTATGGTGATGGTAGAACCTCCTCTCCTCTAGGTGTAGAGGATGCCCCCTGTCTATGATGATGGTAGAACCTCCTCTCCTCTAGGTGTAGAGGATGCCCCCTGTCTATGGTGATGGTAGAATCTCCTCTCCCCTAGGTGTAGAGGATGTCCCCTGTCTATGGTGATGATAGAACCTCCTCTCCTCTAGTTGTAGAGGATGCCCCCTGTCTATGGTGATGGTAGAACCTCCTCTCCTCTAGGTGTAGAGGATGCCCCCTGTCTATGGTGATGGTAGAACCTCCTCTCCTCTAAGTGTAGAGGATGCCCCTGTCTATGGTGATGGTAGAACCTCCTCTCCTCTAGGTTTAGAGGATGGCCCCTGTCTATGGTGATGGTAGAACCTCCTCTCCTCTAGGTGTAAAGGATGCCCCCTGTCTATGGTGATGGTAGAACCTCCTCTCCTGTAGGTGTAGAGGATGCCCCTGTCTATGGTGATGGTAGAACCTCCTCTCCTCTAGGTGTAGAGGATGCCTCCTGTCTATGGTCATGGTAGAACCTCCTCTCCTCTAGGTGTAGAGGTTGCCCCCTGTCTATGGTGATAGTAGAACCTCCTCTCCTCTAGGTGTAGAGGATGCCCCCTGTCTATGGTGATGGTAGATCCTCCTCTCCTCTAGTTGTAGAGGATGCCCCCTGTCTATGGTGATGGTGGACCCTTCTCTCCTCTAGGTGTAGAGGATATCCCCTGTCTATGGTGATGGTAGAACCTCCTCTCCTCTAGGTGTAGGGGATTTCCCTTGTCTATGGTGATGGTAGAACCTCCTCTCCTCTAATTGTAGAGGATGCCCCCTCTCTATGGTGATGATAGAACCTCCTCTCCTCTAGGTGTAGAGGATGCCCCCTGTCTATGGTGATGGTAGAACCTCCTCTCCTCTAGGTGTAGAGGATGCCCCCTGTCTATGGTGATGATAGAACCTCCTCTCCTCTAGTTGTAGAGGATCCCCCCTGTCTATGGTGATGGTAGAACCTCCTCTCCTCTAAGTGTAGAGGATGCCCCTGTCTATGGTGATGGTAGAACCTTCTCTCCTCTAGGTGTAGAGGATGCCCCCTGTCTATGTTGATGGTAGAACCTTCTCTCCTCTAGGTGTAGAGGATGCCCCTGTCTATGGTGATGGTAGAACCTCCTCTCCTGTAGGTGTAGAGGATGCCCCTGTCTATGGTGATGATAGAACCTCCTCTCCTCTAGTTGTAGAGGATGCCCCCTGTCTATGTGATAGTAGAACCTCCTCTCCTCTAAGTGTAGAGGATGCCCCTGTCTATGGTGATGGTAGAACCTTCTCTCCTCTAGGTGTAGAGGATGCCCCTGTCTATGGTGATGGTAGAACCTCCTCTCCTCTAGGTGTAGAGGATGCCCCTGTCTATGGAGATGGTAGAACCTCCTTTCCTCTAGGTGTAGAGGATGCCCCTGTCTATGGTGATGGTAGAACCTCCTTACCTCTAGGTGTAGAGGATGCCCCCTGTCTATGGTGATGATAGAACCTCCTCTCCTCTAGGTGTAGAGGATGCCCCCTGTCTATGGTGATGGTAGAACCTCCTCTCCTCTAGGTGTAGAGGATGCCCCTGTCTATGGTGATGGTAGAACCTCCTCTCCTCTAGGTGTAGAGGATGCCCCTGTCTATGGTGATGGTAGAACCTCCTTTCCTCTAGGTGTAGAGGATGCCCCCTGTCTGTGGTGATGGTAGGACCTCCTCTCCGCTAGGTGTAGAGGATGCCCCCTGTCTATGGTGATGGTAGAACCTCCTCTCCTCTGGGTGTAGAGGATGCCCCCTGTATATATGGCGATGATAGAACCTCCTCTCCTCTAGGTGTAGAGGATGCCTCCTGTCTATGGTGATGGTAGAACCTCCTTTCCTCTAGGTGTAGAGGATGCCTCCTGTCTATGGTGATGGTAGAACCTCCTTTCCTCTAGGTGTAGAGGATGTCCCCTGTCTATGGTGATGATAGAACCTCCTCTCCTCTAGTTGTAGAGGATGCCCCCTGTCTATGGTGATGGTAGAACCTCCTCTCCTCTAAGTGTAGAGGATGCCCCTGTCTATGGTGATGGTAGAACCTTCTCTCCTCTAGGTGTAGAGGACGCCCCTGTCTATGGTGATGGTAGAACCTCCTCTCCTCTAGGTGTAGAGGATGCCCCCTGTCTTTGGTGATAGTAGAACCTCCTCTCCTCTAGGTGTAGAGAATGCCCCCTGTCTATGGTGATGGTAGATCCTCCTCTCCACTAGTTGTAGAGGATGCCCCCTGTGTATGGTGATGGTAGGACCTCCTCTCCTCTAGGTGTAGAGGATGCCCCCTGTCTATGGTGATGGTAGAACCTCCTCTCCTCTAGGTGTAGGGGATTTCCCTTGTCTATGGTGATGGTAGAACCTCCTCTCTTCTAGGTGTAGAGGATGCCCCCTCTCTATGGTGATGGTAGAACCTCCTATCCTCTAGGTGTAGAGGATGCCCCCCGTCTATGGTGATGATAGAACCTCCTCTCCTCTAGGTGTAGAGGATGCCCCCTCTCTATGGTGATAGTAGAACCTCCTCTCCTCTAGGTGTAGAGGATGCCCCCTGTCTATGGTGATGGTAGAACCTCCTCTCCTCTAGGTGTAGAGGATGCCCCCTCTCTATGGTGATGGTAGAACCTCCTCTCCTCTAGGTGTAGAGGATGCCCCCTGTCTATGGTGATGGTAGAACCTCCTCTCCTCTAGGTGTAGAGGATGCCCCCTGTCTATGATGATGGTTGAACCTCCTCTCCTCTAGGTGTAGAGGATGCCCCCTCTCTATGGTGATGGTAGAACCTCCTCTCCTCTAGGTGTAGAGGATGCCCCCTGTCTATGGTGATGATAGAACCTCCTCTCCTCTAGTTGTAGAGTATGCCCCCTGTCTATGGTGATGGTAGAACCTCCTCTCCTCTAGGTGTAGAGGATGCCCCTGTCTATGGTGATGGTAGAACCTCCTCTCCTGTAGGTGTAGAGGATGCCCCCTGTCTATGGTGATGGTAGAACCTCTTCTTCTCTAGGTGTAGAGGATGCCGCTGTCTATGGTGATGGTAGAACCTCCTCTCCTCTAGGTGTAGAGGATGCCTCCTGTCTATGGTGATGGTAGAACCTCCTCTCCTCTAGGTGTAGAGGATGCCCCATGTCTATGGTGATGGTAGAACCTCCTCTCCTCTAGGTGTAGAGGATATCCCCTGTCTATGGTGATGGTAGAACCTCCTCTTCTCTAGGTGTAGGGGATTTCCCTTGTCTATGGTGATGGTAGAACCTCCTCTCCTCTAGGTGTAGAGGATGTCCCCTGTCTATGGTGATGGTAGAATCTCCTCTCCTCTAGGTGTAGAGGATGCCCCCTCTCTATGGTGATGGTAGAACCTCCTCTCCTTTAGGTGTAGAGGATGCCCCTCTCTATGGTGATGGTAGAACCTCCTCTCCTTTAGGTGTAGAGGATGTCCCCTGTCTATAGTGATGGTAGTATCTCCTCTAGGTGTAGAGGATGCCTCCTGTCTATGGTGATGATAGAATCTCCTTTAGGTGTAGAGGATGCCCCTGTGTATGGTGATGGTAGAACCTCCTCTCCTCTAGGTGTAGAGGATGCCCCCTGTCTATGGTGATGGTAGAACCTCCTCTCCTCTAGGTGTAGAGGATGACCCCTGTCTATGGTGATGGTAGAACCTCCTCTCCTCTAGGTGTAGAGGATGCCTCCTGTCTATGGTGATGGTAGAACCTCCTCTCCTCTAGGTGTAGAGGATGCCCCCTGTCTATGGTGATGGTAGAACCTCCTCTCCTCTAGTTGTAGAGGATGCCCCCTGTCTATGGTGATGGTAGAACCTCCTCTCCTCTAGGTGTAGAGGATATCCCCTGTCTATGGTGATGGTAGAACCTCCTCTCCTCTAGGTGTAGGGGATTTCCCTTGTCTATGGTGATGGTAGAACCTCCTCTCCTCTAGGTGTAGAGGATGTCCCCTGTCTATGGTGATGGTAGAATCTCCTCTCCTCTAGGTGTAGAGGATGTCCCCTGTCTATGGTGATGGTAGAATCTCCTCTCCTCTAGGTGTAGAGGATGCCCCCTCTCTATGGTGATGGTAGAACCTCCTCTACTTTAGGTGTAGAGGATGCCCCTCTCTATGGTGATGGTAGAACCTCCTCTCCTCTAGGTGTAGAGGATGTCCCCTGTCTATGGTGATGGTGGTATCTCCTCTAGGTGTAGAGGATGCCTCCTGTCTATGGTGATGAAAGAATCTCCTTTAGGTGTAGAGGATGCCCCTGTGTATGGTGATGGTAGAACCTCCTCTCCTCTAGGTGTAGAGGATGCCCCCTGTCTATGGTGATGGTAGAACCCCCTCTTCTCTAGATGTAGAGGAGGCCCCTGTCTATGGTGATGGTAGAACCTCCTCTCCTCTAGGTGTAGAGGATGCCCCCTGTCTATGGTGATGGTAGAACCTCCTCTCCTCTAGGTGTAGAGGATGCCCCTGTCTATGGTGATGGTAGAACCTCCTCTCCTCTAGGTGTAGAGGATGCCCCTGTCTATGGTGATGATAGAACCTCCTCTCCTCTAGTTGTAGAGGATGCCCCCTGTCTCAGGTGATGGTAGAACCTCCTCTCCTCTAGGTGTAGAGGATGCCCCCTGTCTATGGTGATGGTAGAACCTCCTCTCCTCTAAGTGTAGAGGATGCCCCTGTCTATGGTGATGGTAGAACCTCCTCTCCTCTTGGTTTAGAGGATGGCCCCTGTCTATGGTGATGGTAGAACCTCCTCTCCTCTAGGTGTAAAGGATGCCCCCTGTCTATGGTGATGGTAGAACCTCCTCTCCTCTAGGTGTAGAGGATGCCCCCTGTCTATGGTGATGGTAGATCCTCCTCTCCTCTAGGTGTAGATGATGCCTCCTGTCTATGGTGATAGTAGAACCTCCTCTCCTCTAGGTGTAGAGGATGCCCCCTGTCTATGGTGATGGTGGAACCTCCTCTCCTCTAGATGTAGAGGATGCCCCTTGTCTATGGTGATAGTAGAACCTCCTCTCCTCTAGGTGTAGAGGATGCCCCCTGTCTATGGTGATGGTGGAACCTCCTCTCCTCTAGATGTAGAGGATGCCCCTTGTCTATGGTGATGGTAGAACCTCCTCTCCTCTAGGTGTAGGGGATTTCCCTTGTCTATGGTGATGGTAGAACCTCCTCTCCTCTAGGTGTAGAGGATGCCCCCTGTCTATGGTGATAGTAGAACCTCCTCTCCTCTAGGTGTAGAGGATGCCCCCTGTCTATGGTGATGGTAGAACCTCCTCTCCTCTAGGTGTAGAGGATGCCCCCTGTCTATGGTGATGGTAGAACCTCCTCTCCTCTAGGTGTAGAGGATGCCCCCTCTCTATGGTGATGATAGAACCTCCTCTCCTCTAGGTGTAGAGGATGCCCCCTGTCTATGGTGATGGTAGAACCTCCTCTCCTCTAGGTGTAGAGGATGCCCCCTGTCTATGGTGATGATAGAACCTCCTCTCCTCTAGTTGTAGAGGATGCCCCCTGTCTATGGTGATGGTAGAACCTCCTCTCCTCTAAGTGTAGAGGATGCCCCTGTCTATGGTGATGGTAGAACCTTCTCTCCTCTAGGTGTAGAGGATGCCCCTGTCTATGGTGATGGTAGAACCTCCTCTCCTGTAGGTGTAGAGGATGCCCCTGTCTATGGTGATGGTAGATCCTCCTCTCCTCTAGGTGTAGAGGATGCCTCCTGTCTATGGTGATGGTAGAACCTCCTCTCCTCTAGGTGTAGAGGATGCCCCCTGTCTATGGTGATGGTAGAACCTTCTCTCCTCTATGTGTAGAGGATGCCCCTGTCTATGGTGATGGTAGAACCTCCTCTCCTGTAGGTGTAGAGGATGCCCCTGTCTATGGTGATGATAGAACCTCCTCTCCTCTAGTTGTAGAGGATGCCCCCTGTCTATGGTGATGGTAGAACCTCCTCTCCTCTAAGTGTAGAGGATGCCCCTGTCTATGGTGATGGTAGAACCTTCTCTCCTCTAGGTGTAGAGGATGCCCCTGTCTATGGTGATGGTAGAACCTCCTCTCCTCTAGGTGTAGAGGATGCCCCTGTCTATGGTGATGGTAGAACCTCCTTTCCTCTAGGTGTAGAGGATGCCCCCTGTCTGTGGTGATGGTAGGACCTCCTCTCCTCTAGGTGTAGAGGATGCCCCCTGTCTATGGTGATGATAGAACCTCCTCTCCTCTAGGTGTAGAGGATGCCCCCTGTCTATGGTGATGGTAGAACCTCCTCTCCTCTAAGTGTAGAGGATGCCCCTGTCTATGGTGATGGTAGAACCTTCTCTCCTCTAGGTGTAGAGGATGCCCCTGTCTATGGTGATGGTAGAACCTCCTCTCCTCTAGGTGTAGAGGATGCCCCTGTCTATGGTGATGGTAGAACCTCCTTTCCTCTAGGTGTAGAGGATGCCCCCTGTCTGTGGTGATGGTAGGACCTCCTCTCCGCTAGGTGTAGAGGATGCCCCCTGTCTATGGTGATGGTAGAACCTCCTCTCCTCTGGGTGTAGAGGATGCCCCCTGTCTATGGTGATGATAGAACCTCCTCTCCTCTAAGTGTAGAGGATGCCCCCTGTCTATGGTGATGGTAGAACCTCCTTTCCTCTAGGTGTAGAGGATGTCCCCTGTCTATGGTGATGGTAGATCCTCCTCTCCACTAGTTGTAGAGGATGCCCCCTGTCTATGGTGATGGTAGGACCTCCTCTCCTCTAGGTGTAGAGGATGCCCCCTGTCTATGGTGATGGTAGAACCTCCTCTCCTCTAGGTGTAGGGGATTTCCCTTGTCTATGGTGATGGTAGAACCTCCTCTCCTCTAGGTGTAGAGGATGCCCCCTCTCTATGGTGATGGTAGAACCTCCTCTCCTCTAGGTGTAGAGGATGCCCCCCGTCTATGGTGATGATAGAACCTCCTCTCCTCTAGGTGTAGAGGATGCCCCCTCTCTATGGTGATGGTAGAACCTCCTCTCCTCTAGGTGTAGAGGATGCCCCCTGTCTATGGTGATGGTAGAACCTCCTCTCCTCTAGGTGTAGAGGATGCCCCCTGTCTATGGTGATGGTAGAACCTCCTCTCCTCTAGGTGTAGAGGATGCCCCCTCTCTATGGTGATGGTAGAACCTCCTCTCCTCTAGGTGTAGAGGATGCCCCCTGTCTATGGTGATGGTAGAACCTCCTCTCCTCTAGGTGTAGAGGATGCCCCCTGTCTATGGTGATGGTAGAACCTCCTCTCCTCTAGGTGTAGAGGATGCCCCCTCTCTATGGTGATGGTAGAACCTCCTCTCCTCTAGGTGTAGAGGATGCCCCCTCTCTATGGTGATGGTAGAACCTCCTCTCCTCTAGGTGTAGAGGATGCCCCCTGTCTATGGTGATGATAGAACCTCCTCTCCTCTAGTTGTAGAGGATGCCCCCTGTCTATGGTGATGGTAGAACCTCCTCTCCTCTAAGTGTAGAGGATGCCCCTGTCTATGGTGATGGTAGAACCTTCTCTCCTCTAGGTGTAGAGGATGCCCCTGTCTATGGTGATGGTAGAACCTCCTCTCCTGTAGGTGTAGAGGATGCCCCCTGTCTATGGTGATGGTAGAACCTCCTCTTCTCTAGGTGTAGAGGATGCCCCCTGTCTATGGTTATGATAGTACCTCCTCTCCTCTAGGTGTAGAGGATGCCCCCTGTCTATGGTGATGGTAGATCATCCTCTCCTCTAGGTGTAGAGGATGCCTCCTGTCTATGGTGATGGTAGAACCTCCTCTCCTCTAGGTGTAGAGGATGCCCCCTGTCTATGGTGATGGTAGAACCTCCTCTCCTCTAGGTGTAGGGGATTTCCCTTGTCTATGGTGATGGTAGAACCTCCTCTCCTCTAGGTGTAGAGGATGTCCCCTGTCTATGGTGATGGTAGAATCTCCTCTCCTCTAGGTGTAGAGGATGCCCCCTCTCTATGGTGATGGTAGAACCTCCTCTCCTTTAGGTGTAGAGGATGCCCCTCTCTATGGTGATGGTAGAACCTCCTCTCCTCTAGGTGTAGAGGATGTCCCCTGTCTATGGTGATGGTAGTATCTCCTCTAGGTGTAGAGGATGCCTCCTGTCTATGGTGATGATAGAATCTCCTTTAGGTGTAGAGGATGCCCCTGTGTATGGTGATGGTAGAACCTCCTCTCCTCTAGATGTAGAGGAGGCCCCTGTCTATGGTGATGGTAGAACCTCCTCTCCTCTAGGTGTAGAGGATGTCCCCTGTCTATGGTGATGGTAGAACCTCCTCTCCTGTAGGCGCAGAGGATGCCCCCTGTCTATGGTGATGGTAGAACCTCCTCTAGGTGTAGAGGATGCCCCCTGTCTATGCTGATGGTAGAACCTCCTCTCCTCTAGGTGTAGAGGATGCCCCTGTCTATGGTGATGGTAGAACCTCCTCTCCTCTAGGTGTAGAGGATGCCCCCTGTCTATGGTGATGGTAGAACCTCCTCTCCTCTAGGTGTAGAGGATGCCCCCTGTCTATGGTGATGGTAGAACCTCCTCTCCTCTAGGTGTAGAGGATGCCCCCTGTCTATGGTGATGGTAGGACCTTCTATCTTCTAGGTGTAGAGGATGCCCCCTTGTCCTGGTCACAGACCTAGGTATAAAAAGATCTTTGGAGAGATCCTTGTACTGTCCGTTCAGGTATTTGTACATTGTAATGAGGTCTCCCCTCAGTCGTCTTTTTTCTAAACTGAATTATCCCAAATTTTGTAATCTGTCAGTGTATTCTAGTCCCCCCATTCCCCTAATAATCCTGGTTGCTCTCCTCTGCACCCGTTCCAGCTCTACTATATCCTTTTTATATACTGGTGCCCAAAACTGTACACAATATTCCATGTGTGGTCTGACCAGGGATTTGTATAAGGGCAAAACTATGTCTTTATCATGAGAATCTATTCCTCTCTTGATACATCCCATAATTTTATTTGCTTTAGCAGCAGCCGCCTGGCTCTGGTCACTAAAATTAAGTTTACCATCCACCAATACCCCCAAGTCCTTTTTAGCTCCAGTTTTACCAAGTAATTGACCGTTTAGAACATAATTATACTTTTTGTTTCTATGGCCCAAGTGCATAACTTTACATTTATGTACATTAAACCTCATGTAAACCCACTACAAGGTCATTAATAAAAATATTAAAAAGAAGTGGCCCCAATACTGACCCCTGTGGCCTTCACTGGTAACATCAACCCAATCTGAGAATGTGCCATTAATGACCACCCTCTGTTTTCTATCACTAAGCCAATTACTTACCAAAATACACAGATTTTCTCCTATTCCCAGCAGTCTCATTTTATATACCAACCTTTTATGTGGCACGGTGTCAAATGCCTTTGAAAAGTCCAGATATACAACATCCACAGCGTCCCCCAAATCCAGTCTTGAACTTACCTCCTCGTAGAAACCAATCAGATTAGTCTGACAGGACCGATCCCTCATAAACCCGATGCTGACGCTGGGTTATAAGGTTGTGCACAGTGAGATACTCCAGGATAGCATCTCTAACAAACCCCTCAAATATTTTCCCCACCACAGCAGTTAGACTCACGGGTCTGTAGTTTCCAGGATCGCTATTTGATCCTTTTTTGTATATTGGTACCACATTTGCTATGCGCCAGTCCTGTGGAGCATAACCAGTCCTCCGTTATTTTTAATATTTGAAGATTCACTGTCTGTCTATCACGGTACATAGTTCATGCAGAACCCGGGGGTGTATGCCATCTGGCCCCGGTGATTTATCTATCTTAGTGGTTGCGAGGCGGCGCCGTACCTCTTCCTGGGTTAAACTGTTGACATTCCAAAAATAATTTACATTATTCCTCATTGTGTCTTCCACCAGGGGATTTTCCTGGGTAAAGACAGTTGAGAAGGCGACATTCAGTAGATTGGCCCTTTCCTCATCTCCTTCCACCATGACCCCCATGTTATTTCTAAGGGGACCCACGCTCTCTGTTTTTAGTTTCTTATCATTTATATACTTGATGAATAATTTGAGATTATTTTTGCTCTCCCTGGCAATATTTCTCTCAGTCTCTATTTTTGCGGCCTTTATCTGCTTTTTACAGGATTTATTTTTCTCTCCATAATCCTGTAATGCCTCATCGCTACCTTCACGTTTTAGCACCTTAAACGCTTTATCTTTCTCGCTTATTGCTTTCCTTACAAGACTAGTTAGCCACATAGGGTTTTTCTTGTTCCTTTTATGCTTTTTCCCATAAGGTATGTGTTTCTCACAGGACTTTTTCAGAATGTATGAGAAAAATTCCCATTTTTTTGGGGGGGGGCTTTTGTCTTTGAGAACTTTATCCCAGTCTATGCCTTTAAGGTCTTCCCTTAGTTGATGAAAATTTGCCCTCCTGAAGTTTAGAGTGTTGGTTGCCCCTTCACTAACGCTCTTAGTAAAGCGTAATACAAAATCAATGATATTATGATCACTATTCCCCAGGTTCCCCCCAACCTGTAGTTTTGATATCCTATCAGGTCTGTTGGTCAGGATAAGGTCCAGCAGTGCCCCCCCTCTTGTTGGCTCCAGGACTAGTTGCGACAGGTAATTGTCTTTTGTTGTTGACAAGAACCTGCTTCCTTTGAAGGACCTGCAGGTTTCTGCCCCCCAGTCGATATCTGGGTAATTGAAGTCCCCCATGATAAGTACTTCACCTTGCTTTGAAGCCGCATCCATTTCACTTCTCAGCATTTCCTCTGCTGCCTCCATGAATGGTATCCCTCAAGGCAAAGACCATGAGGGAAAGGAGGAACACTTACTGCAGGAGGTAAGGATGTATAAAAGTTTTTTTATTTCAATCAATGATAAAATTGAAAACAAACAAAAAAAAACACATAGACAGAGTACATACGGTGCGGTAAGTCACAGGGAAAAACGGCATACAGAGCCCAAGGCAGTATTAGAACATAAAACTGTACAATGTTGTACAGAACCTAGGAGGACCGTGTGTGACGGGGAAACCTCTGAAGTCTTAAGCTATACAAATTTATCATGTCGAACCATGCAAACCCAAGGGTGTGGGTCTGCCCTAAAATAACACTAGTCCTTACCGATTGTAGATGGATATAGGATGTTCTGCTGGCTAGGATGACTGCCTGCCCCGACGCGCGTTTCGGCTCAGAATAGAGCCTTCCATTATATTTGGAGCCTTTTAACAAACCCCTAGTAATATTTTATTATTCTTTTTCCCTCCTCTTATCTCCACCCATAGGGACTCCACATTTGCGTTACTGATGTCATCTCGTAGGACGGGCTTGAGGCAAGAATTCACATATAAACAAACCCCTCCCCCTTGTCTATTTATACGATCCTTTCTAAAAAAGACTATAACCATCTATAGTAACAGCCCAGTCATAGTCATTTTCCCTGTCCGTATTCCTTTTGTCCTTATTCCCCAATCTCATTCCAGCCCCCCTTCCTCCCCCATGGACTATGACTCTTCCCAGCTCTCTATCTACACTGTCTCTTTGCCCTGCACAAGTGTAGTTGCCCTCCCCCCAGGTCCTCCAACCTTCTAGCCATTTTTTCCCCCAAAACAGCCGCCCCCGCCCCCCAGCCCATCCCTACTGTAGAGCCTGTAGCCGACAGAAAAGTCAGCCCAGTTCTCCATGAACCCAGAGCTGATATCCTCCTCATCCGCCAGCCTGGCAAACTTATTGGGGTGCACCAGATCAGGACTAGACTCCCTACAACTCTTCCCTCTACCCCGCCTTCTACATGTTACCCAACTAGCTGCCCCCTCACTCTGCACCTCCATACTTCCCTCCCCACACCCATCTGCCCCCTCACTCTGCCCCTCCATACTTCCCTCCCCACACCCATCTGCCCCCTCACTCTGCACCTCCATACTTCCCTCCCCACCCCCATCTGCCTCCTCACTCTGCCCCTCCATACTTCCCTCCCCACACCCATCTCCCCCCTCACTCTGCACCTCCATACTTCCCTCCCCACACCCATCTGCCCCCTCATTCTGCACCTCCATACTTCCCTCCCCACACCCATCTGCCCCCTCACTCTGCACCTCCATACTTCCCTCCCCACACCCATCTCCCCCCTCACTCTGCACCTCCATACTTCCCTCCCCACACCCATCTGCCCCCTCATTCTGCACCTCCATACTTCCCTCCCCACACCCATCTGCCCCCTCACTCTGCACCTCCATACTTCCCTCCCCCCACCCATCTGCCCCCTCACTCTGCACCTCCATACTTCCCTCCCCACACCCATCTGCCCCCTCATTCTGCACCTCCATACTTCCCTCCCCACCCCCATCTTCCCCCTCACTCTGCACCTCCATACTTCCCTCCCCACCCCCATCTGCCCCCTCACTCTGCACCTCCATACTTCCCTCCCCACACCCATCTGCCCCCTCACTCTGCACCTCCATACTTCCCTCCCCACACCCATCTGCCCCCTCACTCTGCACCTCCATACTTCCCTCCCCACCCCCATCTGCCCCCTCACTCTGCACCTCCATACTTCCCTCCCCACACCCATCTGCCCCCTCACTCTGCACCTCCATACTTCCCTCCCCACACCCATCTACCCCCTCACTCTGCACCTCCATACTTCCCTCCCCACATCCATCTGCCTCCTCACTCTGCCCCTCCATACTTCCCTCCCCACACCCATCTCCCCCCTCACTCTGCACCTCCATACTTCCCTCCCCACACCCATCTGCCCCCTGACTCTGCACCTCCATACTTCCCTCCCCACACCCATCTCCCCCCTCACTCTGCACCTCCATACTTCCCTCCCCATACCCATCTGCCCCCTCACTCTGCACCTCCATACTTCCCTCCCCCCACCCATCTCCCCCCTCACTCTGCACCTCCATACTTCCCTCCCCCCACCCATCTGCCCCCCTCACTCTGCACCTCCATACTTCCCTCCCCACACCCATCTGCCCCCTCACTCTGCACCTCCATACTTCCCTCCCCACACCCATCTGCCCCCTCACTCTGCACCTCCATACTTCCCTCCCCCCACCCATCTCCCCCCTCACTCTGCACCTCCATACTTCCCTCCCCACACCCATCTGCCTCCTCACTCTGCACCTCCATACTTCCCTCCCCACACCCATCTGCCCCCTCATTCTGCACCTCCATACTTCCCTCCCCACACCCATCTGCCCCCTCACTCTGCACCTCCATACTTCCCTCCCCACACCCATCTGCCCCCTCACTCTGCACCTCCATACTTCCCTCCCCACACCCATCTGCCCCCTCACTCTGCACCTCCATACTTCCCTCCCCACACCCATCTTCCCCCTCACTCTGCACCTCCATACTTCCCTCCCCCCACCCATCTGCCCCCCTCACTCTGCACCTCCATACTTCCCTCCCCCCACCCATCTGCCCCCTCACTCTGCACCTCCATACTTCCCTCCCCACACCCATCTGCCCCCTCACTCTGCACCTCCATACTTCCCTCCCCACACCCATCTGCCCCCTCACTCTGCACCTCCATACTTCCCTCCCCCCACCCATCTGCCCCCTCACTCTGCACCTCCATACTTCCCTCCCCACACCCATCTCCCCCCTCACTCTGCACCTCCATACTTCCCTCCCCACACCCATCTGCCCCCTCACTCTGCACCTCCATACTTCCCTCCCCACACCCATCTGCCCCCTCACTCTGCACCTCCATACTTCCCTCCCCACACCCATCTTCCCCCTCACTCTGCACCTCCATACTTCCCTCCCCCCACCCATCTGCCCCCTCACTCTGCACCTCCATACTTCCCTCCTCACACCCATCTGCCTCCTCACTCTGCCCCTCCATACTTCCCTCCCCACACCCATCTGCCCCCTCACTCTGCACCTCCATACTTCCCTCCCCACACCCATCTCCCCCCTCACTCTGCACCTCCATACTTCCCTCCCCACACCCATCTCCCCCCTCACTCTGCACCTCCATACTTCCCTCCCCCCACCCATCTCCCCCCTCACTCTGCACCTCCATACTTCCCTCCCCACACCCATCTGCCTCCTCACTCTGCACCTCCATACTTCCCTCCCCACACCCATCTGCCCCCTCACTCTGCACCTCCATACTTCCCTCCCCACACCCATCTTCTCCCTCACTCTGCACCTCCATACTTCCCTCCCCACACCCATCTGCCCCCTCACTCTGCACCTCCATACTTCCCTCCTCACACCCATCTGCCCCCTCACTCTGCACCTCCATACTTCCCTCCCCACACCCATCTGCCCCCTCACTCTGCACCTCCATACTTCCCTCCCCACACCCATCTGCCCCCTCACTCTGCACCTCCATACTTCCCTCCTCACACCCATCTGCCCCCTCACTCTGCACCTCCATACTTCCCTCCCCACACCCATCTGCCTCCTCACTCTGCACCTCCATACTTCCCTCCCCCCACACATCTCCCCCCTCACTCTGCACCTCCATACTTCCCTCCCCACACCCATCTGCCTCCTCTCTCTGCACCTCCATACTTGCCTCCCCACACCCATCTGCCCCCTCACTCTGCACCTCCATACTTCCCTCCCCACCCCCATCTGCCCCCTCACTCTGCACCTCCATACTTCTCTCCCCCCACCCATCTGCCCCCTCACTCTGCACCTCCATACTTCCCTCCCCACACCCATCTTCTCCAGAGAGTTTGTGCTCCAGGAGCAGCAAACTTCGCTCCATATTATCAATTGCCAATAGCCTTGAAACTTGCTCAGTTAGATCCAGAATCTGGGCTTCCAGATGAGCAATTTTCACACACCCCACACAGCAGTATATACCCCCTCACACACCCCACACAGCAGTATATACCCCCTCACACACCCCACACAGCAGTATATACCCCCTCACACACCCCACACAGCAGTATATACCCCCTCACACATCCCACACAGCAGTATATACCCCCTCACACACCCCACACAGCAGTATATACCCCCCTCACACATCCCACACAGCAGTATATACCCCCTCACACACCCCACACAGCAGTATATAGCCCTCACACATCCCACACAGCAGTATATACCCCTCACACACCCCACACAGCAGTATATACCCCCTCACACACCCCACACAGCAGTATATACCCCCTCACACACCCCACACAGCAGTATATACCCCCTCACACATCCCACACAGCAGTATATACCCCCTCACACATCCCACACAGCAGTATATACCCCCTCACACACCCCACACAGCAGTATATACCCCCTCACACACCCCACACAGCAGTATATAGCCCCCCTCACACACCCCACACAGCAGTATATACCCCCTCACACATCCCACACAGCAGTATATACCCCCTCACACACCCCACACAGCAGTATATACCCCCCTCACACACCCCACACAGCAGTATATACCCCTCACACACCCCACACAGCAGTATATACCCCCTCACACACCCCACACAGCAGTATATACCCCCTCACACACCCCACACAGCAGTATATACCCCCTCACACACCCCACACAGCAGTTTTCCCCCTCACACACCCCACACAGCAGTATATACCCCCCTCACACACCCCACACAGCAGTATATACCCCCTCACACACCCCACACAGCAGTATTCCCCCTCACACACCCCACACAGCAGTATATACCCCCTCACACACCCCACACAGCAGTATATACCCCCTCACACATCCCACACAGCAGTATATACCCCCTCACACACCCCACACAGCAGTATATACCCCTCACACACCCCACACAGCAGTATATAGCCCTCCCCCTCACACCCCACACAGCAGTATATAGCCCCCCCCCTCACACACCCCACACAGCAGTATATACCCCCTCACACACCCCACACAGCAGTATATACCCCCTCACACACCCCACACAGCAGTATATACCCCCTCACACACCCCACACAGCAGTATATACCCCCTCACACACCCCACACAGCAGTATATACCCCCTCACACACCCCACACAGCAGTATATACCCCCCTCACACATCCCACACAGCAGTATATACCCCCTCACACACCCCACACAGCAGTATATACCCCTCACACATCCCACACAGCAGTATATACCCCTCACACACCCCACACAGCAGTATATACCCCTCACACATCCCACACAGCAGTATATACCCCCTCACACACTCCACACAGCAGTATATACCCCCTCACACACCCCACACAGCAGTATATACCCCCTCACACACCCCACACAGCAGTATATACCCCTCACACACCCCACACAGCAGTATATACCCCCTCACACACCCCACACAGCAGTATATACCCCCTCACACACCCCACACAGCAGTATATACCCCTCACACATCCCACACAGCAGTATATACCCCCTCACACCCCACACAGCAGTATATAGCCCTCACACACCCCACACAGCAGTATATACCTCCTCACACACCCCACACAGCAGTATATACCCCCCTCACACACCCCACACAGCAGTATATACCCCTCACACACCCCACACAGCAGTATATACCCCTCACACATCCCACACAGCAGTATATACCCCCTCACACACCCCACACAGCAGTATATACCCCCCTCACACACCCCACACAGCAGTATATAGCCCTCACACACCCCACACAGCAGTATATACCCCCTCACACACCCCACACAGCAGTATATACCCCCCTCACACACCCCACACAGCAGTATATAGCCCTCACACACCCCACACAGCAGTATATACCCCTCACACACCCCACACAGCAGTATATACCCCTCACACACCCCACACAGCAGTATATACCCCCTCACACACCCCACACAGCAGTATATACCCCTCACACATCCCACACAGCAGTATATACCCCCTCACACCCCACACAGCAGTATATAGCCCTCACACACCCCACACAGCAGTATATACCTCCTCACACACCCCACACAGCAGTATATACCCCCCTCACACACCCCACACAGCAGTATATACCCCTCACACACCCCACACAGCAGTATATACCCCTCACACATCCCACACAGCAGTATATACCCCCTCACACACCCCACACAGCAGTATATACCCCCCTCACACACCCCACACAGCAGTATATAGCCCTCACACACCCCACACAGCAGTATATACCCCCTCACACACCCCACACAGCAGTATATACCACCTCACACACCCCACACAGCAGTATTCCCCCTCACACACCCCACACAGCAGTATATACCCCCTCACACACCCCACACAGCAGTATATACCCCCTCACACACCCCACACAGCAGTATATACCCCCTCACACATCCCACACAGCAGTATATACCCCCTCACACACCCCACACAGCAGTATATACCCCCTCACACATCCCACACAGCAGTATATACCCCCTCACACACCCCACACAGCAGTATATACCCCTCACACACCCCACACAGCAGTATATACCCCCTCACACATCCCACACAGCAGTATATACCCCCTCACACACCCCACACAGCAGTATATACCCCCCTCACACACCCCACACAGCAGTATATAGCCCCCCCCCTCACACACCCCACACAGCAGTATATACCCCCTCACACATCCCACACAGCAGTATATACCCCCTCACACATCCCACACAGCAGTATATACCCCCTCACACACCCCACACAGCAGTATATACCCCCCTCACACACCCCACACAGCAGTATATAGCCCCCCCCCCTCACACACCCCACACAGCAGTATATACCCCCTCACACACCCCACACAGCAGTATATACCCCCTCACACACCCCACACAGCAGTATTCCCCCTCACACACCCCACACAGCAGTATTCCCCCTCACACACCCCACACAGCAGTATATACCCCCTCACACACCCCACACAGCAGTATATACCCCCTCACACACCCCACACAGCAGTATTCCCCCTCACACACCCCACACAGCAGTATATACCCCCTCACACACCCCACACAGCAGTATATACCCCCTCACACACCCCACACAGCAGTATATACCCCCTCACACATCCCACACAGCAGTATATTCCCCTCACACACCCCACACAGCAGTATATACCCCCTCACACACCCCACACAGCAGTATATACCCCCTCACACACCCCACACAGCAGTATATACCCCCTCACACACCCCACATAGCAGTATTCCCCTCACACACCCCACACAGCAGTATATACCCCTCACACACCCCACACAGCAGTATATACCCCTCACACATCCCACACAGCAGTATTCCCCCTCACACACCCCACACAGCAGTATATAGCCCCCCCCTCACACACCCCACACAGCAGTATATAGCCCCCCCCCTCACACACCCCACACAGCAGTATATAGCCCCCCCCTCACACACCCCACACAGCAGTATATACCCCCCCTCACACACCCCACACAGCAGTATATACCCCCTCACACATCCCACACAGCAGTATATAGCCCCCCCCCTCACACACCCCACACAGCAGTATATACCCCCTCACACACCCCACACAGCAGTATATACCCCCTCACACACCCCACACAGCAGTATATACCCCCTCACACATCCCACACAGCAGTATATACCCCCCTCACACATCCCACACAGCAGTATATACCCCCTCACACACCCCACACAGCAGTATACATACCTCCCAACCGTCCCGTTTTGGGCGGGACAGTCCCGTTTTTTAACCCTTGTCCCGCCTGCACGGACCGTTAAGTGAAAGTCCCGGTTTTTTTGCGGTTTCACGGATTTTTCCGTTTTGTCCCGCCCCCGAGTCCCGCCCCCCCCGAGTCCCGCCCCCGAGTCCCGCCCCCGTCCTGCTCAGGATACAGAGAAGCCAGGGGGCGGGGTACAGCGTCCTCCTCCTCTCCAGCTCCCGGGCTGTCTGCTGCAGAGCCGGCACCTCCCCCATCCCCTCCCCTGGGAGGCAGAGCCCTCCCTGTCCTCAGGCTGCCACTTGCAGGCACATGGATGGATGGATGGATGGATGGAGCAGTGCAGAGTGTCATGTTCTCTGCACTGCCCCTGCACAGCAGCCCCAGGGGATCATCCTCCGTGCAGGCAGGAACTCTCCAGCACTGCTACATCAATGGCTCCCTGCCCCCACCTCCTCCTGCTCCTCACTGAAGTTCGTCTGATGAAGCAGAGCCGAGTGTGTGCAGCTGCTGCAGTGTGATAACAGGTACTCTACAGTGACTGCAGGCAGCAGCTAAAGGGTTAAACACTTTCCTCCATAGACCCCCTGCCCCATCCCTAACCCCCCCAGTGCCCTTCTATTCTGCTTTTATTGTACCATATACTTAATCCCTTAACCCCTTAAGGACGGAGGGTTTTTCTCTCATTTCTCGCTCTCCAACTTCAAAAATCCATAACTTTTTCATTTTTCCGTGTACAGAGCTGTGTGAGGGCTTATTTTGTGCGTAACAAATTTTACTTTCCCGTAATGTTATTTATTTTAACATGCCGTGTACTGCGAAGCTGCAAAAAATTCCAAATGTGGAAAAATTTTTTTAAAAAACCGCACATGTCACGTTCTTGTGGGCTCAGTTTTTTCGACTTTGACTGTGCACTCAAAATAACACCTCAGCTTTATTCTTTGGTTTGGTGCGATCGCGGTGATACCGGATTTATAGGTTTTATTGTGTTTTAATACATTTTCAAAAATTAAACGCATGTGTGCAAAAAAAAAAAAAAAAAAATTTTTGCCATCTTCTGACGCTAATAACTTTTTCATATTTCGGTGCACGGAGCTGGGGGTGGGGTCATTTTTGGCGAAATGAGGCGACGTTTTCATTGCTACCATTTTGAGGTCTGTGCGACATTTTGATCATTTTTAATTTCATTTTTTATGTGATGTAAAAAGGTGTAAAAGTCGCATTTCGGACATTTGGGCGCCATTTCCCGCCTCGGAGGTCACCGCCGCCCGTAACCGTTTTTATATTTTGATAGATCGGGCATTTTGGGACGCGGTGATACCTAATATGTTTGTGATTTTTACTGTTTATTATGTTTTATATCCGTTCTAGGGAAAGGGAGGTGATTAGAATTTTTAATATTTTATAAATTTTTTTTATTTTTAAAACCTGTTTTTTCTTTTTTTTCCACTATTTCTTAGACCATCTACGGTACATTAACCCTAGATGGTCAGATCGCTCCTACCATATACTGCAATACTTCTGGCTCATTGTAACGAACCTGCAGAAGCCATGTAGCCTCGTGTCAAAAGAAGACCCGAGGCTACCACGGCAAACGATCGCCGCCCCCGATGACGTTCGGGGGCACAGCGATCGTAAAAAAGACTTTGCCGGCGACAATGACCGACTGCGGTTATTAGCGGTGGGGGTTTTCTGCAACATGCAAAACCCCCCACCTTGTATGAAGAAGACTCAGCCCGTGAGCCCTCTTCATACACTCCTTATACTCTCTGCGTCGTAGAGCTACGGCGCAGAGCGTTAAGGGGTTAAAGGGGTTTTCCCACAAATACAAGTTAGGCCCTATCCATAGGACAGGGCTTAACCTGCTGATGTGTGGGGGTTTCAGTGATGTGACCCCCATAGATCATGAAAACGAGGGGTCTGTTGGGGTCCACATAAGGTCCATGTCATCGCTCTATGACGGTAATGGAGCAGAATGGTCATACACGGCCGCCTGCTCCATTACTCTGACGGAACAATTTTTGCGTTTCCATATTTCACTCCCCACTTTCAAAAATCAATAACTTTTTTATTTTTCCACGTACAGAGCTGTGTGCGGCCTGTTTCTGCGTAACAAATTATACTTCCTAGTGACAGTATTAAATATTCCAGGCCCTGTACTGGGAAGCGGGAAGGAAAATATCAAATGTGTTTTTTATGGCTTTCACTGCGCGCTCAATAGGACTCCTCCCCTTTACTGCGCTCCATAGGACCCCTCCCCTTTACTGCGCTCCATAGGACCCCTCCCCTTTACTGCGCTCCATAGGACCCCTCCCCTTTACTGCGCTCCATAGGACCCCTCCCCTTTACTGCGCTCCATAGGACCCCTCCCCTTTACTGCGCTCCATAGGACCCCTCCCCTTTACTGCGACAACGAGCATGTCCCCCCCCTAGACAACGAGGATTTCCCCCCCTAGACAACGAGCATTTCCCCCTGTTAGACAACGAGCATGTCTCCCCCTGACCCCTAGACAACGAGCATGTCCCCCCCCAAGACAACGAGCATGCCCCCCCCCCAGACAACGAGCATGTCCCCCCCCCCAGACAACGAGCATTCCCCCCCCTAGACAACGAGCATGTCTCCCCCGACTCCTAGACAACGAGCATGTCCCCCCCCTAGACAACTAGCATTCCCCCCCCCTAGACAACGAGCATGTCTACCCCTGACCCCTAGACAACGAGCCTGTCCTCCCCTGTGGCTGCGTGCCCTTTTTTGTGTGTTTGTGTTATTTTTGTCTTCCAGGACCGTGCCTGCTGTGGACTGCTTCGGATTCGAAGGATTACGTCTATGACCGACATTTCTAACAAATAAAATGGTCAACGAGGGTGTGTCTGCGTCTTTTGTTCAATAAAATTTTCTGAAAACGGTGTGATTATTTATTTTTTTGCGACACTCTTCATAGTTTGCCGTAGTAGTGGTGCCGGCTAGGTGACGGTGCTCATTACTAAGGGCTGGCCTTAGTGTTTGCCTTCATTTTTTTGGCAAATTTACACTAACGCCCATACCATTACCCCGGTACCCACCGCCACCAGGGGTGCCGGGAAGAGCCGGGTACAAACCAGTACCTGACCGTCTATAGATGGTCAGGTGTTGGGGCGGCTGCAGGCTGTTATTGTTGCGCTGGGATAGCCCCCTAACAGTGGCCTATCCCAGCTCAGTAATGGCAGGCTGCTGCTGCTTTTTTGTATCAGGCTGATTTGAACAATAGGGGGCACCCCATGCCGTTTTTCCCCCCCATTTTTTTGTAAAAATGGGGGAAACAGCCTGGGAGCCCCCTTTAAAGGGGGGACCCCACGCATATTTTTGTCAAAAATTTGAAGAAAAAACGGCATGGGGTGCCCCTATTTTTCAAATCAGCCTGATACAAAAAAGCAGCAGCAGCCTGCCATTACTGAGCTGGGATAGGCCACTGTTAGGGGGCTATTCCAGCGCAACAATAACAGCCTGCAGCCGCCCCAACACCTGACCATCTATAGACGGTCAGGTACTGGTTTGTACCCGGCTCTTCCCGGCACCCCTGGTGGCGGTGGGTACCGGGGTAATGGTATGGGCGTTAGTGTGAATTTGCCAAAAAAATTAAGGCAAACACTAAGGCCAGCCCTTAGTAATGAGCACCGTCATCTAGCCGGCACCACTACTACGGCAAACTATGAAGAGTGTCGCAAAAAAATAAATAATCACACCGTTTTCAGAAAATTTTATTGAACAAAAAACGCAGACACACCCTCGTTGACCATTTTATTTGTTAGAACTGTCGGTCATCGATGTAATCCTTCGAATCGGAAGCAGTCCACAGCAGGCACGGTCCTGGAAGACAAAAATAACACAAACACACAAAAAAGGGCACGCAGCCACAGGGGGGGACAGGCTCGTTGTCTAGGTGGGGGACATGCTCGTTGTCTAGGGGGGGGGGACATGCTCGTTGTCTAGGGGGGGACATGGTCGTTGTCTAGGTGGGGGTACATTCTCGTTGTCTAGGTGGGGGTACATGCTCGTTGTCTAGGGGGGGGCATGCTCGTTGTCTAGGGGACATGCTCGTTGTCTAGGGGGGGCATGCTTGTTGTCTAGGGGGGGCATGCTCGTTGTCTAGGGGGGGCATGCTCGTTGTCTGGGGGGGACATGCTCGTTGTCTAGGGGGGGGCATGCTCGTTGTCTGGGGGCGGACATGCCCGTTGTCTGGGGGGGACATGCTCGTTGTCTGGGGGGGACATGCTCGTTGTCTGGGGGCGGACATGCCCGTTGTCTGGGGGGGACATGCTCGTTGTCTAGGGGGGGACATGCTCGTTGTCTAGGGGAGGACATGCTCGTTGTCTGGGGGGGGCATGCTCGTTGTCTAGGGGAGGACATGCTCGTTGTCTAGGAGGGCATGCTCGTTGTCTAGGGGGAGTGGAATATGCCCCCCAATTATATACATAAATATACATTGGTGCCAGTGGATGCGTTGAAGGTATGAGCAGTGGCGTGGCCAGGGGGTGTGGTTAGGGGGCGTGGCTAGGGTGTGGCTTCTGTGGGTAAAAAAATCGCCGCGGCGCGCTTCGCGCGCCGCCATTTTGTCCCTCTTTCTCCTCCACAAAAGTTGGGAGGTATGAGTATATACCCCCTCACACACCCCACACAGCAGTATATACCCCCTCACACACCCCACACAGCAGTATATACCCCTCACACACCCCACACAGCAGTATATAACCCCTCACACACCCCACACAGCAGTATATACCCCCTCACACACCCCACACAGCAGTATATACCCCCTCACACATCCCACACAGCAGTATATACCCCCCTCACACATCCCACACAGCAGTATATACCCCCTCACACATCCCACACAGCAGTATATACCCCCTCACACACCCCACACAGCAGTATATACCCCCTCACACACCCCACACAGCAGTATTCCCCCTCACACACCCCACACATCAGTATATACCCCCTCACACATCCCACACAGCAGTATATACCCCCTCACACATCCCACACAGCAGTATATACCCCCTCACACATCCCACACAGCAGTATATAGCCCTCACACATCCCACACAGCAGTATATACCTCCTCACACACCCCACACAGCAGTATATACCCCTCACACATCCCACACATCAGTATATACCCCCTCACACATCCCACACAGCAGTATATACCCCCTCACACATCCCACACAGCAGTATATACCCCTCACACACCCCACACAGCAGTATTCCCCCTCACACTCCCCACACAGCAGTATATACCCCTCACACACCCCACACAGCAGTATATTCCCCCTCACACACCCCACACAGCAGTATATACCCCCTCACACACCCCACACAGCAGTATATACCCCCTCACACATCCCACACAGCAGTATATACCCCTCACACACCCCACACAGCAGTATATAGCCCCCCCCCCCTCACACACCCCACACAGCAGTATATACCCCTCACACATCCCACACAGCAGTATATACCCCTCACACATCCCACACAGCAGTATATACCCCCTCACACACCCCACACAGCAGTATATACCCCCCTCACACATCCCACACAGCAGTATATACCCCTCACACACCCCACACAGCAGTATATACCCCCTCACACATCCCACACAGCAGTATATACCCCCTCACACACCCCACACAGCAGTATATACCCCTCACACACCCCACACAGCAGTATATACCCCTCACACACCCCACACAGCAGTATTCCCCCTCAAACGGCTGCTCAAGGAAAGCATACATGGCACAGGATGTACACTGCGTAGCAATGCCACATATGGAGTCTATTGTTCTAATGGGGATTACAATAGGATTATGCACAGAAAGAAGAATTTACAGTCAAAGTAACACAAAACACAGCAGTTACCTGCTAAAGCCCCTCAAACTTAAGTCCCTTAAACCTAAGTCACACTTAGGACTCGGCACACACTGAGGATCAATGCACACTCGCCACCAAGCTCCCACACTCGCTTTTCTGATGCTTTTTTAAAGGTAATGTGCCACAAAACTCTGCAGAGCTCACTGCAACAAGATCTGGCTGCAGTGACTAGGTGTTAGTATCAGAGAGCAGGCGATAGTATCAGAGACCAGGCGATAGTATCAGAGACCGGGCGATGGTATCAGAGATCGGGCGATGGTATCAGAGACCAGGCGAAAGTATCAGAGACCAGGTGATAGTATCAGAGACCAGGCGATAGTATCAGAGAGCAGGCGATAGTATCAGAGACCAGGCGATAGTATCAGAGACCAGGCGATAGTATCAGAGACCAGGCGATAGTATCAGAGAGCAGGCGATAGTATCAGAGACCAGGCGATGGTATCAGAGACCAGGCGATGGTATCAGAGATCAGGCGATGGTATCAGAGACCAGGCGAAGATATCAGAGACCAGGCGATAGTATCAGAGACCAGGCGATAGTATCAGAGACCAGGCGATAGTATCAGAGACCAGGCGATAGTATCAGAGACCAGGTGGATAGTATCAGAGACCAGGTGATAGTATCAGAGACCAGGCGATGGTATCAGAGACCAGGCGATGGTATCAGAGACCAGGCGATGGTATCAGAGACCAGGCGATGGTATCAGAGACCAGGCGATGGTATCAGAGACCAGGCGATGGTATCAGAGACCAGGCGATGGTATCAGAGACCAGGCGATGGTATCAGAGACCAGGCGATGGTGTCAGAGACCAGGCGATGGTGTCAGAGACCAGGCGATGGTGTCAGAGACCAGGCGATGGTGTCAGAGACCAGGCGATGGTGTCAGAGACCAGGCGATGGTGTCAGAGACCAGGCGATGGTGTCAGAGACCAGGCGATGGTGTCAGAGACCAGGCGATGGTGTCAGAGACCAGGCGATGGTGTCAGAGACCAGGCGATGGTGTCAGAGACCAGGCGATGGTGTCAGAGACCAGGCGATGGTGTCAGAGACCAGGCGATGGTGTCAGAGACCAGGCGATGGCATCTGATTTCTGATTCTTGCGACCACATGTACAGATACCTTTTGGCTATATAAAGTTTTATGCCAAGAATCATGAAACTTCTCAAAGTAACGGGATCAATTTCCAAATTCTGGCATAGAATCAATGCTGCTCCACAGAAGGTGTGAAATAGAAGGGTCTCAAGCTAAAAGAGGCCTCAATGTGGCCTGAGGTGGGGGAGATACTGAGGCTGGTACTTCGAGGAGTGGGGGATGCCCTGAGGCTTTACGTGTATTGTAGGCGTAGGCCAACGCTGTGGCCATTCCCCAGGGGCTCATGTCAGAGAGGTCAGGATCTACAAGTTCTACAAATGACCGGAGATCATCAAGGCGTCCACATACGTCTGTACCCCCACCTCTGGAAGTTACCAAAGTGTTTGTCCTGGATCCGCCCTGCACCCACACTACTGCCAATTAGCCCAGCGCTTAGTTCAGGGGTCTGGATCCTACTTTCTAAATTTCTCCACCCAATACCGATTGTTCAGAGACTCATTGGAGGCGTCTGGTCACAAGTTCTGCTCCACCATCCCTGGAGATTGCTGGGGCAGAGGCCATGAATCTGCAGAAACCCCACCCCCCCCACCCCCCCAGATTGTGGAACATTTTGTTCAATGACATTTCCCGCCAAGGCCGATGTCTGATAAGAATCTTCCAGGATGGAAAGTGGGAGATTTATTACGTGTCTGAGCTAATTATACTCTGAGATCTGACTATTAACATCCAAGATCTTCATCCAGGGACCTCTGGTGGGAGCTGAGTACGGAGGGGGTGCTCGGGGCATAGAGAAACTCATGACAAAAACTGGAGAAGACTCCTGGAGTGTCCTACAGAAGAGACAGAGGAGTCCTCCAACACCTTCTCACACACCGTGCAATCAGCTGTCAGGAGATGATTCCAGGGAAGCAACGTTCAATGCGTTCCACTAAAGATGGCGGCACTGAGTATAGAAGATGGGGGCAGCACAGGCCATGAGGATCGCCGCCCCAGATATTAGATAACCGCCTCCCCGAGATTGTACCCCTGCCCTAACCCCCTCCCCAAGAGTGTACCCCTGCCCTAACCCCCTCCCCAAGAGTGTACTCCTGCCCTAACCCACTCCCCAAGAGTGTACCCCTGCCCTAACCCACTCCCCAAGAGTGTACCCCTGCCCTAACCCACTCCCCAAGAGTGTACCCCTGCCCTAACCCACTCCCTAACAGTGTACCCCTGCCCTAACCCACTCCCTAACAGTGTACCCCTGCCCTAACCCCCTCCCCAAGAGTGTACCCCTGCCCTAACCCACTCCCCAAGAGTGTACCCCTGACCTAACCCACTCCCTAGCAGTGTACCCCTGCCCTAACCCACTCCCCAAGAGTGTACCCCTGCCCTAACCCACTCCCTAACAGTGTACCCCTGCCCTAACCCCCTCCCCAAGAGTGTACCCCTGCCCTAACCCCCTCCCCAAGAGTGTACCCCTGCCCTAACCCACTCCCTAACAGTGTACCCCTGCCCTAACCCCCTCCCCAACAGTGTACCCCTGCCCTAACCCACTCCCCAAGAGTGTAACCCTGCCCTAACCCCCTCCCCAAGAGTGTACCCCTGCCCTAACCCACTCCCTAACAGTGTACCCCTGCCCTAACCCACTCCCCAAGATTGTACCCCTGCCCTAACCCACTCCCCAAGAGTGTACCCCTGCCTTAACCACCTCCCCAAGATTGTACCCCTGCCCTAACCCCCTCCCCAAGAGTGTACCCCTGCCCTAACCCACTCCCTAACAGTGTACCCCTGCCCTAACCCACTCCCCAAGAGTGTACCCCTGCCCTAACCCACTCCCCAAGAGTGTACCCCTGCCCTAACCCCCTCCCCAAGAGTGTACCCCTGCCCTAACCCACTCCCCAAGAGTGTACCCCTGCCCTAACCCACTCCCCAAGAGTGTACCCCTGCCCTAACCCCCTCCCCAAGAGTGTACCCCTGCCCTAATCCCCTCCCCAAGAGTGTACCCCTGCCCTAACCCCCTCCCCGAGAGTGTACCCCTGCCCTAACCCACTCCCCAAGATTGTACTCCTGCCCTAACCCACTCCCTAACAGTGTACCCCTGCCCTAACCCACTCCCCAAGATTGTACTCCTGCCCTAACCCCCTCCCCAAGAGTGTACCCCTGCCCTAACCCACTCCCCAAGAGTGTACCCCTGCCCTAACCCACTCCCCAAGAGTGTACCCCTGCACTAACCCACTCCCTAACAGTGTACCCCTGCCCTAACCCACTCCCTAACAGTGTACCCCTGCCCTAACCCCCTCCCCAAGAGTATACCCCTGCCCTAACCCACTCCCCAAGAGTGTACCCCTGCCCTAACCCACTCCCCAAGAGTGTACCCCTGACCTAACCCACTCCCTAGCAGTGTACCCCTGCCCTAACCCACTCCCTAACAGTGTACCCCTGCCCTAACCCCCTCCCCAAGAGTGTACCCCTGCCCTAACCCACTCCCCAAGAGTGTACCCCTGCCCTAACCCCCTCCCCAAGAGTGTACCCCTGCCCTAACCCACTCCCTAACAGTGTACCCCTGCCCTAACCCCCTCCCCAAGAGTGTACCCCTGCCCTAACCCACTCCCCAAGAGTGTACCCCTGCCCTAACCCACTCCCCAAGAGTGTACCCCTGCCCTAACCCACTCCCCAACAGTGTACCCCAGCCCTATTCCACTCCCTAACAGTGTACCCCTGCCCTAACCCACTCCCCAAGAGTGTACCCCTGCCCTAACCCACTCCCTAACAGTGTACCCCTGCCCTAACCCCCTTCCCAAGAGTGTACCCCTGCCCTAACCCACTCCCCAAGAGTGTACCCCTGCCCTAACCCACTCCCTAACAGTGTACCCCTGCCCTAACCCACTCCCTAACAGTGTACCCCTGCCCTAACCCCCTCCCCAAAATTGTACTCCTGCCCTAACCCACTCCCCAAGAGTGTACCCCTGCCCTAAGCCCCTCGCCAAGAGTGTACCCCTGCTCTAAGCCACTCTCTAACAGTGTACCCCTGCCCTAATCCCCTCCCCAAGAGTGTACCCCTGCCCTAACCCCCTCCCCGAGAGTGTACCCCTGCCCTAACCCCCTCCCTAACAGTGCACCCCTGCCCTAACCCCCTCCCCAAGAGTGTACCCCTGCCCTAACCCCCTTCCCAAGAGTGTACCCCTGCCCTAACCCACTCGCTAAGATTGTACCCCTGCCCTAACCCACTCCCCAAGAGTGTACCCCTGCCCTAACCCCCTCCCCAAGAGTGTACCCCTGCGCTAACCCACTCCCTAACAGTGTACCCCTGCCCTAACCCAGTCCCTAACAGTGTACCCCTCCCCTAACCCCCTCCCCAAGAGTGTACCCCTGCCCTAACCCCCTCCCTAACAGTGTACCCCTGCCCTAACCCCCTCCCCAAGAGTGTACCCCTGCCCTAACCCACTCCCTAACAGTGTACCCCTGCCCTAACCCACTCCTCCAGACCTTCTCCTCCAGACTCCTCTGTCCTCCTCCTCCTCCAGAATCCTCTGTCCTCCTCCTCCTCCAGTCTCCTCTGTCCTCCTCCTCCTCCAGACCCCTCTGTCCTCCTCCTCCTCCAGTCTCCTCTGTCCTCCTCCTCCTCCAGACTCCTCTGTCCTCCTCCTCCAGACTCCTCTGTCCTCCTCCTCCTCCAGACCCCTCTGTCCTCCTCCTCCAGACCCCTCTGTCCTCCTCCTCCAGACTCCTCTGTCCTCCTCCTCCTCCAGACCCCTCTGTCCTCCTCCTCCTCCAGACCCCTCTGTCCTCCTCCTCCAGACTCCTCTGTCCTCCTCCTCCTCCAGACCCCTCTGTCCTCCTCCTCCTCCAGAATCCTCTGTCCTCCTCCTCCTCCAGAAACCTCTGTCCGCCTCCTCCTCCAGACCCCTCTGTCCTCCTCCCCCTCCAGACCCCTCTGTCCTCCTCCTCCTCCAGTCTCCTCTGTCCTCCTCCTCCTCCAGACTCCTCTGTCCTCCTCCTCCAGACTCCTCTGTCCTCCTACTCCTCCAGACCCCTCTGTCCTCCTCCTCCTCCAGACTCCTCTGTCCTCCTCCTCCTCCAGAATCCTCTGTCCTCCTCCTCCTCCAGACTCCTCTGTCCTCCTCCTCCTCCAGACTCCTCTGTCCTCCTCCTCCTCCAGACCCCTCTGTCCTCCTCCTCCAAACCCTTCTGTCCTCCTCCTCCAGACTCCTCTGTCCTCCTCCTCCAGACTCCTCTGTCCTCCTCCTCCTCCAGACTCCTCTGTCCTCCTCCTCCTCCAGAATCCTCTGTCCTCCTCCTCCTCCAGACTCCTCTGTCCTCCTCCTCCTCCAGACTCCTCTGTCCTCCTCCTCCTCCAGACCCCTCTGTCCTCCTCCTCCAAACCCTTCTGTCCTCCTCCTCCAGACTCCTCTGTCCTCCTCCTCCAGACCCCTCTGTCCTCCTCCTCCAAACCCTTCTGTCCTCCTCCTCCAGACTCCTCTGTCCTCCTCCTCCAGACTCCTCTGTCCTCCTCCTCCAGACCCCTCTGTCCTCCTCCCCCTCCAGACCCCTCTGTCCTCCTCCCCCTCCAGACCCCTCTGTCCTCCTCCTCCAGACTCCTCTGTCCTCCTCCTCCTCCAGACCCCTCTGTCCTCCTCCTCCTCCAGACCCCTCTGTCCTCCTCCTCCAGACTCCTCTGTCCTCCTCCTCCTCCAGACCCCTCTGTCCTCCTCCTCCTCCAGACCCCTCTGTCCTCCTCCTCCAGACTCCTCTGTCCTCCTCCTCCTCCAGACCCCTCTGTCCTCCTCCTCCTCCAGACTCCTCTGTCCTCCTCCTCCTCCAGACCCCTCTGTCCTCCTCCTCCTCCAGACCCCCTCTGTCCTCCTGCTCCAGACTCCTCTGTCCTCCTCCTCCTCCAGTCTCCTCTGTCCTCCTCCTCCTCCAGACTCCTCTGTCCTCCTCCTCCAGAATCCTCTGTCCGCCTCCTCCTCCAGACTTCTCTGTCCTTCTCCTCCTCCAGACTCCTCGGTCCTCCTCCTCCTCCTCCAGACTCATCTGTCCTCCTCCAGACTCCTCTGTCCTCCTCCTCTATACTCATCTGTCCTCCTCCTCCCCAGACTCCTCTCTCCGTCTCCTCTAGACTCCTCTGTCCTCCTCCTCCCCCAGATTCCTCTGTTCTCCTACTCCTTCACACTTCTCTGTCCTCCTCCTCCAGAATCCTCTCTCCTCCTCCTCCTCCTCCTCCTCCAGACTCCTCTCTCCTCCTCCTCCTCCAGACTCCTCTTTTCTTATCCAAACTCCTCTGTCCTCCTCCTCCAGACTCCTCTTTCTCCTCTAGACCCCTCTGTCCTCCTCCTCCAGACACATCTGTCCTCCTCCACCAGACTCCTCTGTCCTCCTCCAGACTCTTCTGTCCTCCTTCTCCTCCAGACTCTTCTGTCCTCCTCCTCCAGACTCCTCTGTCCTCCCCCTCCTCCAGACTCCTCTGTCCTCCTCCTCCTCCAAATTCCTCTGTCATCCTTCTCCAGACTCTTCTGTCCTCCTTCTCCTCCTCCAGACTCCTCTGTCCTCTTCCTCCAGACTCCGCTGTTCTCCTCCACCATACTCCTCTGTCCTCCTCCTCCTCCAGACTCCTCTATCCTCCTCCTCCAAACTCCTCTGTCCTCCTCCTCCAGACTTCTATGTTCTCCTCCTCCTCCAGACTCCTCTGTTCTTCTCCAGACCCCTCTGTCCTCCTCCTCCTGACCCCTCTGACCTCCTCCTTCAGACCCCTCTGTCCTCCTTCTCCAGACTCCTATGTCCTCCTCCTATAGACCCCCTGCCCTCATCCTCCAGACTCCTCTGACCTCCTCCTCCAGACTCCTCTGCCCTCCTTCTCCTTCAGACTCCTATGTCATCCTCCTCCAGACTACTATGTCCTCCTCCACACTCTTCTGTCCTCCTCGTCCTCCAGACCCCTCTGTCCTCCTCCTCCCCCAGACTCCTCTGTCCTCCTCCTCCTCCTCCTGACTCCTCTGTCCTCCTCATCCTCCTGACTCCTCTGTCCTCTTCCACCAGACTCCTCTGTTCTCCTCCTCCTCCAGACCCCTCTGACCTCCTCCTCCTCCAGACCCCTCTGTCCTCCTCCTCCTCCTCCAGACTCCTCTGTCCAACTCCTACTCCGGACTCTTCTGTCCTCCTCCTCCTCCAGACCCCTCTTTCCTCCTCCTCCAGACTCATATGTCTTCTACTTGACTCCTCTGTCCTCCTCCTCAAGACCCCTCTGTCCTCGTCCTCCTACTGACTCCTCTGTTCTCCTCCTACTCCAGACTCCTCTGTCCTCCTGCTCCTCCAGACTCTTCTGTCCTCCTCCTCCAGACCCCTCTTTCCTCCTCCTCCAGACTCCTCTGTCCTCCTCCTCCTCCAGACTCCTCTATCCTCCTCCTCCAAACTCCTCTGTCATCCTCCTCCAGACTTCTATGTTCTCCTCCTCCAGACCCCTCTGTCCTCCTTCTCCAGACTCATCTGTCCTCCTCCTCCCCAGACTCCTCTGTCCGTCTCCTCTAGACTTCTATGTTCTCCTCCTCCAGACCCCTCTGTCCTCCTTCTCCAGACTCATCTGTCCTCCTCCTCCCCAGACTCCTCTGTCCGTCTCCTCTAGACTCATATGTCCTCCTCCTCCTCCAGACTCCTCTTTTCTTATCCAAACTCCTCTGTCCTCCTCCTCCAGACTCCTTTGTCCTCCTCCTCCTCCAGACTCCTCTGTACTCCTCCTCCAGACACATCTGTCCTCCTCCAGACTCTTCTGTCCTCCTTCTTCTCCAGACTCTTCTGTCCTCCTCCTCCAGACTCCTCTGTCCTCCTCCTCCTCCAAATTCCTCTGTCCTCCTTCTCCAGACTCTTCTGTCCTCCTTCTTCTCCAGACTCTTCTGTCCTCCTCCTCCAGACTCCTCTGTCCTCCTCCTCCTCCAAATTCCTCTGTCCTCCTTCTCCAGACTCTTCTGTCCTCCTTCTCCTACTTCAGACTCCTCTGTCCTTTTCCAGACTCCAATGTCCTCCTCCTTCAGACTCCTCTGTCCTCCTCCTCCAGACTCCTCTGTCCTCTTCCTCCAGACTCCGCTGTTCTCCTCCACCATACTCCTCTGTCCTCCTCCTCCTCCAGACTCCTCTATCCTCCTCCTCCAAACTCCTCTGTCCTCCTCCTCCAGACTTCTATGTTCTCCTCCTCCAAACCCCTCTGTCCTCCTCCAGACTCCTCTGTCCTCCTTCTCCAGACTCCTCTGTCCTCCTCCTCCTCCAGACTCCTCTGTCCTCCTCTTCCAGACTCCTCCTCCTCCAGACTCCTCATTTCTTCTCCAGACCCCTCTGTCCTCCTCTGTCCTCCTCCTCCAGACTCCTCTGTCCTCCTCCTCCAGACTCCTCTATTCTTCTCCAGACCCCTCTGTCCTCCTTCTCCAGACTCCTCTGTCCTCCTCCTCCTCCAGACTCCTCTGTCCTCCTCTTCCAGACTCCTCCTCCTCCAGACTCCTCATTTCTTCTCCAGACCCCTCTGTCCTCCTCTGTCCTCCTCCTCCAGACTCCTCTGTCCTCCTCCTCCAGACTCCTCTATTCTTCTCCAGACTCCTCTGTCCTCCTCCTCCAGAACCCTCTGTCCTCCACATCCTCCAGACTCCTCTGTCCTCCACATCCTCCAGACTCCTCTGACCTCCTCTTCCAGACTCCTCTGACCTCCTCCTCCAGACTCCTCTGCCCTCCTTCTCCTTCAGACTCCTATGTCATCCTCCTCCAGACTACTATGTCCTCCTCCTCCTGCAGACTCCTCTGTCCTCCTCCTCCTCCAGACTCTTCTGTCCTCCTCGTCCTCCAGACCCCTCTGTCCTCCTCCTCCCCCAGACTCCTCTGTCCTCCTCCTCCTCCTCCTGACTCCTCTGTCCTCCTCCTGCTCCAGACTCCTCTGTCCTCTTCCACCAGACTCCTCTGTTCTCCTCCTCCTCCAGACCCCTCTGACCCTGCTCCTCCTCCAGACCCCTCTGTCCTCCTCCTCCTCCTCCAGACTCCTCTGTCCAACTCCTACTCCGGACTCTTCTGTCCTCCTCCTCCTCCAGACCCCTCTTTCCTCCTCCTCCAGACTCATATGTCTTCTACTTGACTCCTCTGTCCTCCTCCTCCTGACCCCTCTGACCTCCTCCTTCAGACCCCTCTGTCCTCCTTCTCCAGACTCCTATGTCCTCCTCCTATAGACCCCCTGCCCTCATCCTCCAGACTCCTCTGACCTCCTCCTCCAGACTCCTCTGCCCTCCTTCTCCTTCAGACTCCTATGTCATCCTCCTCCAGACTACTATGTCCTCCTCCACACTCTTCTGTCCTCCTCGTCCTCCAGACCCCTCTGTCCTCCTCCTCCCCCAGACTCCTCTGTCCTCCTCCTCCTCCTGACTCCTCTGTCCTCCTCCTCCTCCAGACTCCTCTGTCCTCTTCCACCAGACTCTTCTGTCCTACTCATCCTCCAGACCCCTCTTTCCTCCTCCTCCAGACTCATATGTCTTCTACTTGACTCCTCTGTCCTCCTCCTCAAGACCCCTCTGTCCTCGTCCTCCTACTGACTCCTCTGTTCTCCTCCTACTCCAGACTCCTCTGTCCTCCTGCTCCTCCAGACTCTACTGTCCTCCTCCTCCAGACCCCTCTTTCCTCCTCCTCCAGACTCCTCTGTCCTCCTCCTCCCCCAGACTCCTCTATCCTCCTCCTCCAAACTCCTCTGTCCTCCTCCTCCAGACTTCTATGTTCTCCTCCTCCAGACCCCTCTGTCCTCCTTCTCCAGACTCATCTGTCCTCCTCCTCCCCAGACTCCTCTGTCCGTCTCCTCTAGACTCATATGTCCTCCTCCTCCTCCAGACTCCTCTTTTCTTATCCAAACTCCTCTGTCCTCCTCCTCCAGACTCCTTTGTCCTCCTCCTCCTCCAGACTCCTCTGTCCTCCTCCTCCAGACACATCTGTCCTCCTCCAGACTCTTCTGTCCTCCTTCTTCTCCAGACTCTTCTGTCCTCCTCCTCCAGACTCCCCTGTCCTCCTCCTCCTCCAAATTCCTCTGTCCTCCTTCTCCAGACTCTTCTGTCCTCCTCCTCCAGACTCCTCTGTCCTCTTCCTCCAGACTCCAATGTCCTCCTCCTCCAGACTCCTCTGTCCTCCTCCTCCAGACTCCTCTGTCCTCTTCCTCCAGACTCCGCTGTTCTCCTCCACCATACTCCTCTGTCCTCCTCCTCCTCCAGACTCCTCTATCCTCCTCCTCCAAACTCCTCTGTCCTCCTCCTCCAGACTTCTATGTTCTCCTCCTCCAGACCCCTCTGTCCTCCTCCAGACTCCTCTGTCCTCCTTCTCCAGACTCCTCTGTCCTCCTCCTCCTCCAGACTCCTCTGTCCTCCTCTTCCAGACTCCTCCTCCTCCAGACTCCTCATTTCTTCTCCAGACCCCTCTGTCCTCCTCCTCTGTCCTCCTCTGTCCTCCTCCTCCAGACTCCTCTGTCCTCCTCCTCCAGACTCCTCTATTCTTCTCCAGACCCCTCTGTCCTCCTCCTCCAGACTCCTCTGTCCTCCTCCTCCAGAACCCTCTGTCCTCCACATCCTCCAGACTCCTCTGTCCTCCTCCAGACTCCTCTGTCCTCCTCCTCCTCCAGACTCCTCTGTCCTCCTCCTCCTCTAGACTCATCTGTCCTCCTCCTCCTCCAGACCCCTCTGCCCTCATTCTCCAGACTCCTCTGTCCTCCAGACCCCTCTGACCTCCTCCTTCAGACCCCTCTGTCCTCCTTTTCCAGACTCCTCTGTCCTCCTCCTACAGACCCGCTGCCCTCATCCTCCAGACTCCTCTGCCCTCCTCTTCCTCCAGACTCCTCTATCCTCCTCCAGACTCCTCTGTCCTCCTCCTCCTCCAGACCCCTCTGCCCTCATTCTCCAGACTCCTCTGTCCTCCAGACCCCTCTGACCTCCTCCTTCAGACCCCTCTGTCCTCCTTTTCCAGACTCCTCTGTCCTCCTCCTACAGACCCGCTGCCCTCATCCTCCAGACTCCTCTGCCCTCCTCTTCCTCCAGACTCCTCTATCCTCCTCTAGACTCCTCTGTCCTCCTCCTCCTCCAGACTCCTCTGTTCTTCTCCAGACCCCTCTGTCCTCCTCCTCCTGACCCCTCTGACCTCCTCCTTCAGACCCCTCTGTCCTCCTTCTCCAGACTCCTATGTCCTCCTCCTATAGACCCCCTGCCCTCATCCTCCAGACTCCTCTGACCTCCTCCTCCAGACTCCTCTGCCCTTTTTCTCCTTCAGACTCCTATGTCATCCTCCTCTAGACTACTATGTCCTCCTCCACACTCTTCTGTCCTCCTCGTCCTCCAGACCCCTCTGTCCTCCTCCTCCCCCAGACTCCTCTGTCCTCCTCCTCCCCCAGACTCCTCTGTCCTCCTCCTCCTCCTCCTGACTCCTCTGTCCTCCTCCTCCTCCAGACTCCTCTGTCCTCTTCCACCAGACTCCTCTGTTCTCCTCCTCCTCCAGACCCCTCTGACCTCCTCCTCCTCCAGACCCCTATGTCCTCCTCCTCCTCCTCCAGACTCCTCTGTCCAACTCCTACTCCGGACTCTTCTGTCCTCCTCCTCCTCCAGACCCCTCTTTCCTCCTCCTCCAGACTCATATGTCTTCTACTTGACTCCTCTGTCCTCCTCCTCAAGACCCCTCTGTCCTCGTCCTCCTACTGACTCCTCTGTTCTCCTCCTACTCCAGACTCCTCTGTCCTCCTGCTCCTCCAGACTCTTCTGTCCTCCTCCTCCTCCAGACTCTTCTGTCCTCCTCCTCCTCCAGACCCCTCTTTCCTCCTCCTCCAGACTCCTCTGTCCTCTTCCTCCTCCAGACTCCTCTGTCCTCCTCCTCCTCCAGACTCCTCTGTCCTCCTTCTCCAGACTCCTCTTTTCTCCTCTTCCAGACCTCTCTATCTTCCTCCCCCTCCAGACTCCTCTTTTCTTATCCAGACCCCTCTGTCCTCCTCCTCTAGACTCCACTGTCCTCCTCCTCTAGACTCCTCTGTCCCCCTCCAGACTCCTCTGTCCTCCTCCAGACTCCTCTGTCCTCCTCCTCCAGACTCCTCTGTCCTCCTCCTCCTCTAGAGTCCTCTGTCCTCCTCCTCCAGACTCATCTTTCCTCCACCTCCTTCAGATTCCCCTGCACTCCTCCTCCAGAATTCTCTGCCCTCCTCCTCCAGGGCCGTCTGTCCTCTTCCTCCTCCAGACTCCTCTGTCCTCTTCCTCCTCCAGACTCCTCTGTCCTCCTCCTCCTCCAGACTCCTCTGTCCTCGTTCTCCAGACTCCTCTTTTCTCCTCTTCCAGACCTCTCTATCTTCCTCCCCCTCCAGACTCCTCTTTTCTTATCCAGACCCCTCTGTCCTCCTCCTCTAGACTCCTCTGTCCTCCTCCTCCTCCAGACTCCTCTTTTCTTATCCAGACCCCTCTGTCCTCCTCCTCCAGACTCCTCTGTCCTCCTCCAGACTCCTCTGTCCTCCTCCTCCAGACTCCTCTGTCCTCCTCCTCCTCTAGAGTCCTCTAGACTCATCTTTCCTCCACCTCCTTCAGACTCCCCTGCACTCCTCCTCCAGAATTCTCTGCCCTCCTCCTCCAGGGCCGTCTGTCCTCCTCCTTCTCCAGACTCCTCTGTCCTCTTCCTCCTCCAGACTCCTCTGTCCTCCTCCTCCTCCAGACTCCTCTGTCCTCGTTCTCCAGACTCCTCTTTTCTCCTCTTCCAGACCTCTCTATCTTCCTCCCCCTCCAGACTCCTCTTTTCTTATCCAGACCCCTCTGTCCTCCTCCTCTAGACTCCTCTGTCCTCCTCCTCCTCCAGACTCCTCTTTTCTTATCCAGACTCCTCTGTCCCCCTCCAGACTCCTCTGTCCCCCTCCAGACTCCTCTGTCCTCCTCCAGACTCCTCTGTCCTCCTCCTCCAGACTCCTCTGTCCTCCTCCTCCTCTAGAGTCCTCTGTCCTCCTCCTCCAGACTCATCTTTCCTCCACCTCCTTCAGATTCCCCTGCACTCCTCCTCCAGAATGCTCTGCCCTCCTCCTCCAGGGCCGTCTGTCCTCTTCCTCCTCCAGACTCCTCTGTCCTCTTCCTCCTCCAGACTCCTCTGTCCTCCTCCTCCTCCAGACTCCTCTGTCCTCGTTCTCCAGACTCCTCTTTTCTCCTCTTCCAGACCTCTCTATCTTCCTCCCCCTCCAGACTCCTCTTTTCTTATCCAGACCCCTCTGTCCTCCTCCTCTAGACTCCTCTGTCCTCCTCCTCCTCCAGACTCCTTTTTTCTTATCCAGACCCCTCTGTCCTCCTCCTCCAGACTCCTCTGTCCTCCTCCCCCTCCAGACTCCTCTGTCCTCCTCCTCCAGACTCCTCTGTCCTCCTCCTCCAGACTCCTCTGTCCTCCTCCTCCTCTAGAGTCCTCTAGACTCATCTTTCCTCCACCTCCTTCAGACTCCCCTGCACTCCTCCTCCAGAATTCTCTGCCCTCCTCCTCCAGGGCCGTCTGTCCTCCTCCTTCTCCAGACTCCTCTGTCCTCTTCCTCCTCCAGACTCCTCTGTCCTCTTCCTCCTCCAGACTCCTCTGTCCTCCTCCTCCTCCAGACTCCTCTGTCCTCCTTCTCCAGACTCCTCCTTTCTCCTCTTCCAGACCTCTCTATCTTCCTCCCCCTCCAGACTCCTCTTTTCTTATCCAGACCCCTCTGTCCTCCTCCTCTAGACTTCTCTGTCCTCCTCCTCCTCCAGACTCCTCTGTCCCCCTCCAGACCCCTCTGTCCTCCTCCTCCAGACTCCTCTGTCCTCCTCCTCCAGACTCCTCTGTCCTCTTACTCCTCCAGACCCCTCTGTCCTGCTCCAGACTCCTCTGTCCTCCTCCTCCTCCAGACTTCTCTGTCCTCCTCCTCCAGACCCCTCTGCCCTCCTCTTCCTCCAGACTCCGTTGTCCTCCTCCTCCTCCAGACCCCTCTGTCCTCCTCCTCCTCCAGACTCCTCTGTCCTCCTCCAGACTCCTCTGTCCTCCAGACTCCTCTGTCCTCCTCCAGACTCCTCTGTCCTCCTCCAGACCCCTCTGTCCTCCAGACTCCTCTGTCCTCCTCCAGACTCCTCTGTCCTCCAGACTCCTCTGTCCTCCTCCTCCTCCAGACCCCTCTGTCCTCTTCCTCCAGACTCCTCTGTCCTCCTCCTCCAGACTCCTCTGTCCTCCTACTCCTCCAGACTCCTCTGTTCTCCTCCTCCAGACTCCTTTGTCCTCCTCCTCCTCCAGACCCCTCTGTGCTCCTCCTCCTCCAGACTCCTCTGTCTTCCTCCAGACCCTCTGTCCTCCTCCTCCAGACCCCTCTGTCCTCCTCCTCCAGACTCCTCTGTCCTCCTCCTTCTCCAGACCCCTCTGTCCTCCTCCTCCAGACTCCTCTGTCCTCCTCCTCCAGACCCCTTTGTCCTCCTCCTCCAGACTCCTCTGTCCTCCTCCTTCTCCAGACCCCTCTGTCCTCCTCCTCCAGACCCCTCTGTCCTCCTCCTCCAGACTCCTCTGTCCTCCTCCTCCTCCTCCAGACCCCTCTGTCCTCTTCCTCCAGACTCCTCTGTCCTCCTCCTCCAGACTCCTCTGTCCTCCTACTCCTCCAGACTCCTCTGTTCTCCTCCTCCAGACTCCTTTGTCCTCCTCCTCCTCCAGACCCCTCTGTCCTCCTCCTCCTCCTCCAGACTCCTCTGTCTTCCTCCAGACCCCTCTGTCCTCCTACTCCAGACTCCTCTGTCCTCCTCCTTCTCCAGACCCCTCTGTCCTCTTCCTCCAGACCCCTCTGTCCTCCTCCTCCTCCAGACTCCTCTGTCTTCCTCCAGACCCCTCTGTCCTCCTCCTCCAGACTCCTCTGTCCTCCTCCTTCTCCAGACCCCTCTGTCCTCCTCCTCCAGACTCCTCTGTCCTCCTCCTCCAGACCCCTCTGTCCTCCTCCTCCAGACTCCTCTGTCCTCCTCCTTCTCCAGACTCCTCTGTCCTCCTCCTCCAGACCCCTCTGTCCTCCTCCTCCAGACTCCTCTGTCCTCCTCCTTCTCCAGACCCCTCTGTCCTCCTCCTCCAGACTCTTCTGTCCTCCTACTCCTCCAGACTCCTCTGTTCTCCTCCTCCAGACTCCTTTGTCCTCCTCCTCCTCCAGACCCCTCTGTCCTCCTCCTCCTCCAGACTCCTCTGTCTTCCTCCAGACCCCTCTGTCCTCCTCCTCCAGACTCATCTGTCCTCCTCCTTCTCCAGACCCCTCTGTCCTCTTCCTCCAGACCCCTCTGTCCTCCTCCTCCAGACTCCTCTGTCCTCCTCCTTCTCCAGACCCCTCTGCCCTCCTCCAGACTCCTTTGTCCTCCTCCTCCTCCAGACCCCTCTGTCCTCCTCCTCCAGACTCCTCTGTCCTCCTCCTTCTCCAGACCCCTCTGTCCTCCTCCTCCAGACTCCTCTGTCCTCCTCCTCCAGACTCCTCTGTCCTTCTACTCCTTCAGACCCCTCTGTCCTCCTCCAGACTCCTTTGTCCTCCTCCTTCTCCAGACTCCTCTGTCCTCTTCCTCCTGCAGACTCCTCTGTCCTCTTCCTCCTCCAGACTCCTCTGTCCTCCTCCTCCTCCAGACCCCTCTGTCCTCCTTCTCCAGACTCCTTCTTTCTCCTCTTCCAGACCTCTCTATCTTCCTCCCCCTCCAGACTCCTCTTTTCTTATCCAGACCCCTCTGTCCTCCTCCTCTAGACTCCTCTGTCCTCCTCCTCCTCCAGACTCCTCTGTCCCCCTCCAGACCCCTCTGTCCTCCTCCTCCAGACTCCTCTGTCCTCCTCCTCCAGACTCCTCTGTCCTCTTACTCCTCCAGACCCCTCTGTCCTGCTCCAGACTCCTCTGTCCTCCTCCTCCTCCAGACTTCTCTGTCCTCCTCCTCCAAACCCCTCTGCCCTCCTCTTCCTCCAGACTCCGTTGTCCTCCTCCTCCTCCAGACCCCTCTGTCCTCCTCCTCCTCCAGACTCCTCTGTCCTCCTCCAGACTCCTCTGTCCTCCAGACTCCTCTGTCCTCCTCCAGACTCCTCTGTCCTCCTCCAGACTCCTCTGTCCTCCTCCAGACTCCTCTGTCCTCCAGACTCCTCTGTCCTCCTCCTCCTCCTCCAGACCCCTCTGTCCTCTTCCTCCAGACTCCTCTGTCCTCCTCCTCCAGACTCCTCTGTCCTCCTACTCCTCCAGACCCCTCTGCCCTCCTCTTCCTCCAGACTCCTTTGTCCTCCTCCTCCTCCAGACCCCTCTGTCCTCCTCCTCCTCCAGACTCCTCTGTCTTCCTCCAGACCCCTCTGTCCTCCTCCTCCAGAATCCTCTGTCCTCCTCCTTCTCCAGACCCCTCTGTCCTCCTCCTCCAGACTCCTCTGTCCTCCTCCTCCAGACTCCTCTGTCCTCCTCCTCCAGACTCCTCTGTCCTCCTCCTCCAGACCCCTTTGTCCTCCTCCTTCTCCAGACCCCTCTGTCCTCCTCCTCCAGACCCCTCTGTCCTCTTCCTCCAGACTCCTCTGTCCTCCTCCTCCAGACTCCTCTGTCCTCCTACTCCTCCAGACTCCTCTGTTCTCCTCCTCCAGACTCCTTTGTCCTCCTCCTCCTCCAGACCCCTCTGTCCTCCTCCTCCTCCAGACTCCTCTGTCTTCCTCCAGACCCCTCTGTCCTCCTACTCCAGACTCCTCTGTCCTCCTCCTTCTCCAGACCCCTCTGTCCTCTTCCTCCAGACCCCTCTGTCCTCCTCCTCCTCCAGACTCCTCTGTCTTCCTCCAGACCCCTCTGTCCTCCTCCTCCAGACTCCTCTGTCCTCCTCCTCCTCCAGACCCCTCTGTCCTCCTCCTCCAGACTCCTCTGTCCTCCTCCTCCAGACCCCTCTGTCCTACTCCTCCAGACTCCTCTGTCCTCCTCCTTCTCCAGACTCCTCTGTCCTCCTCCTTCTCCAGACTCCTCTGTCCTCCTCCTCCAGAGCCCTCTGTCCTCCTCCTCCAGACCCCTCTGTCCTCCTCCTCCAGACTCCTCTGTCCTCCTCCTTCTCCAGACCCCTCTGTCCTCCTCCTCCAGACTCCTCTGTCCTCCTCCTCCTCCAGACTCCTCTGTCCTCCTCCTTCTCCAGACCCCTCTGTCCTCCTCCTCCAGACTCCTCTGTCCTCCTCCTCCTCCAGACTCCTCTGTCCTCCTCCTCCAGACTCCTCTGTTCTCCTCCTCCAGACTCCTTTGTCCTCCTCCTCCTCCAGACCCCTCTGTCCTCCTCCTCCTCCAGACCCCTCTGTCCTCCTCCTCCAGACTCCTCTGTCCTCCTCCTTCTCCAGACCCCTCTGTCCTCCTCCTCCAGACTCCTCTGTCCTCCTCCTTCTCCAGACCCCTCTGCCCTCCTCCAGACTCCTTTGTCCTCCTCCTCCTCCAGACCCCTCTGTCCTCCTCCTCCTCCAGACTCCTCTGTCTTCCTCCAGACCCCTCTGTCCTCCTCCTCCAGACTCCTCTGTCCTCCTCCTTCTCCAGACCCCTCTGTCCTCCTCCTCCAGACTCCTCTGTCCTCCTCCTCCAGACTCCTCTGTCCTCCTCCTCCTCCAGACTCCTCTGTCCTCCAGACTCCTCTGTCCTCCTCCAGACTCCTCTGTCCTCCAGACTCCTCTGTCCTCCTCCTCCAGACTCCTCTGTCCTCCTCCTCCAGACTCCTCTGTCCTTCTACTCCTCCAGACCCCTCTGTCCTCCTCCAGACTCCTCTGTCCTCCTCCTCCTCCAGACTTCTCTGTCCTCCTCCTCCAGACCCCTCTGCCCACCTCCTCCTCCAGACTCCTTTGTCCTCCTCCTCCTCCTCCTCCAGACCCCTCTGTCCTCCTCCTCCTCCAGACTCCTCTGTCCTCCTCCAGACCCCTCTGTCCTCCTCCAGACCCCTCTGTCCTCCTCCAGACTCCTCTGTCCTCCTCCTCCTCCAGACCCCTCTGTCCTCTTCCTCCAGACTCCTCTGTCCTCCTCCTCCAGACTCCTCTGTCCTCCTCCTCCTCCTCCAGACCCCTCTGTCCTCTTCCTCCAGACTCCTCTGTCCTGCTCCTCCAGACTCCTCTGTCCTCCTCCTCCAGACTCCTCTGTCCTCCTCCTCCTCCTCCAGACCCCTCTGTCCTCTTCCTCCAGACTCCTCTGTCCTGCTCCTCCAGACTCCTCTGTCCTCCTCCTCCAGACTCCTCTGTCCTCCTCCTCCTCCTCCTCCAGACCCCTCTGTCCTCTTCCTCCAGACTCCTCTGTCCTGCTCCTCCAGACTCCTCTGTCCTCCTCCTCCAGACTCCTCTGTCCTCCTCCTCCAGACTCACTCCTCCGTGGATGGTGGTTTGCAGGTCAGCCACCGGTGTATTTTGGTAACAATCTTGTGGACAGTGAGGTCGGGTCTGTTGGGATATCGATCCCTTTCCCAGCAGTGAATGAAAGAAGAAGACGGATGGAGTTTATTGATTGCTTTATTGAGGTGCAGTAAAGGCCTATAATAAATTGTACATTGTGCTTTCATTCTACGTAGATCGCCCCCTCTTTCCACGCATAAAAATAACACCTCCCCCGGGGGGTGGGGGCGGAGTCCAGAACATCCATCATGAAAAATCGCTGTATCCACCGTTGTAAGAAGAGCCAAAGGATCTGCATGAGCTGCAGCCACAGGATGATGCATGAGCTGCGGCCACAGGACGATGCATGAGCTGCAGCCACAGGACGATGCATGAGCTGCAGCCACAGGACGATGTATGAGCTGCGGCCACAGGACGATGCATGGGCTGCAGCCACAGGACGATGCATGAGCTGCAGCCACAGGACGATGGATGAGCTGCGGCCACAGTACGATGCATGAGCTGCAGCCACAGGACGATGCATGAGCTGCAGCCACAGTACGATGCATGAGCTGCGGCCACAGGACGATGCATGAGCTGCGGCCACAGGACGATGCATGAGCTGCGGCCACAGGACGTTGCATGAGCTGCGGCCACAGGACGATGCATGAGCTGCGGCCACAGGACGATGCATGAGCTGCGGCCACAGGACGATGCATGAGCTGCGGCCACAGGACGATGCATGAGCTGCGGCCACAGGACGATGCATGAGCTGCGGCCACAGGACGATGCATGAGCTGCAGCCACAGGACGATGTATGAGCTGCAGCCACAGGACGATGCATGAGCTGCAACCACAGGACGATTTATGAACTGCAGCCACAGGACGATGTATGAGCTGCAGCCACAGGACGATTTATGAACTGCAGCCACAGGACGATGTATGAGATGCGGCCACAGGACGATGCATGAGCTGCAGCCACAGGACGATGCATGAGCTGCAGCCACAGGACGATGCATGAGCTGCAGCCACAGGACGATTTATGAACTGCAGCCACAGGACGATGTATGAGCTGTGGCCACAGGACGATGTATGAGCTGCAGCCACAGGACGATACATAAGCTGCAGCCACAGGACGATGCATGAGCTGCAGCCACAAGGCGATTCATGAGCTGCAGCCACAAGACAATGCATGAGCTGCAGCCACAAGACAATGCATGAGCTGCAGCCACAGGACGATGGACAGGACGATGCATGAGCTGCGACCACAGGACCATGTATGAGCTGCAGCCACAGGACGATACATAAGCTGCAGCCACAAGAGGATGCATGAGCTGCAGCCACAAGAGGATGCATGAGCTGCAGCCACAAGAGGATGCATGAGCTGCAGCCACAGGATGATGCATGAGCTGCAGCCACAGGACCTTGTATGAGCTGCAGCCACAGGACGATACATAAGCTGCAGCCACAAGAGGATGCATGAGCTGCAGCCACAAGAGGATGCATGAGCTGCAGCCACAGGACGATGCATGTGCAATTGTCCATTTCCAGTCCTGACTCCTGACAGCGTCCAATGTTTTTTCTTTTAAATTAACTAAACAAGTGCAGAAATACCTGAAGGATTCCCCGCCCCCTCCTGGCATGAGCTCCGCCCCTGATCCTGTGGGAGGGGCACTGGCACCAGGAGGGAGGGGCGATTAATAATCGTTTTTGTGCTGAATTCACATTATCATAAATATCGTCATAACTAAAGCAATTGCTACTGTAGAAAGGTGGTCACATGGCTTATCACTGACGCCAACGCTGCTTATCACTGACGCCAACGCCGCTTATCACTGACGCCAACGCCGCTTATCACTGACGCCAACGCCGCTGATCACTGACGCCAACGCCGCTGATCACTGACGCCAACGCCGCTGATCACTGACGCCAACGCTGCTTATCACTGACGCCAACGCCGCTGATCACTGACGCCAGCTCCGCTTATCACTGACGCCAACGCCGCTGATCACTGACGCCAACGCCGCTTATCACTGACGCCAACGCAGCTGATCACTGACGCCAACGCCGCTTATCACTGACGCCAACGCCGCTGATCACTGACGCCAACGCCGCTGATCACTTACGCCAACGCCGCTGATCACTGACGCCAACGTCGCTTATCACTGACGCCAACTCCGCTTATCACTGACGCCAACGCCGCTGATCACTGACGCCAGCTCCGCTTATCACTGACGCCAACGTCGCTTATCACTGACGCCAACTCCGCTTATCACTGACGCCAACGCCGCTGATCACTGACGCCAGCTCCGCTTATCACTGACGCCAACGTCGCTTATCACTGACGCCAACACCGCTTATCACTGACGCCAACGCCGCTGATCACTGACGCCAGCTCCGCTTATCACTGCCGCCAACGCCGCTTATCACTGACGCCAGCGCTGCTGATCACTGACGCCAACGCCCCCTGTCACTGACGCCAACGCCGCTGATCATTGCCGCCAACGCCGCTCGTCACCGACGCCAACGCCGCTGATCACCGACGCTGCTCGTCACTGATGCCGACGCCGCTTTTTACTGACGCCAACGCCGCTTATCACTGACGCCATCGCCGCTGATCACTGACGCCAACGCCGCTTATCACGGACGCCAACGCCGCTGATCACTGACGCCAACGCCGCTGATCACTGACGCCAACACCGCTTATCATTGACGCCAACGTCGCTCCTCACCGACGCCACCGACGCTCATCTCTGACGCCAACGCCGCTCATCACTGACGCCAACGCCGCTCATCTCTGACACCACGTAATTTTTTTCATTATTTTTCATTTTTTAACAAAAAATTTAATCCTGTAGCGTCATCTTCATCCTCCAGGAAGTCAGAGATTCTATGTCCTACATCTAAATTGCGCTAATCTGCAGGCAACGCATTACATGGAAGAAAAAAGGAAATGTCGCCCCTTTCCCGCACCTCGTCCGCTCCAAGCTGCAGAAACGCGGCAGGGAAAGGGTCGAACAGCGCTGCATGATCACCAGGCGACCACCGGGGGGCCCAGGGGGTCACTGCACCCACAGGGGCCTGAACTGGTACCAGAACATCCTGCCTGCTATTCTGTGTTATCAGTGCTGTTACATGGGACTGCAGGACGCATCTACTACACAGGACGCAGCTGGTTCCTGGAGGACAGGTCTATATATTGGGCCTCTCACTGCTCCCGCATCCAGGGCATCCTGGGGGTTGTAGTGCACCCGGCTGCTGACCCCTCCTGTGTGACTCATGCAGCGCTGATCTAAAGCAGAGTCCCCAAAATACAAGGTCATTCGCTAAATCCCTGATACAAGAGTAATGGCGGCAGAGCTGCCCGGACGCGCATGCACGACATGTGGTTATTATTGCTTCATCTTCAGTATCGATTCCCCACGGGAACATATTGCAACTAAGCGCTTCCCCCCTCCCCCCAAACCCTACAAAAGTGGCAGCGATTCCAAATTCTGCATGCAAACCCCCAGAAAATAAGGTGACATGGACCAGTCCACAGTCCACGCCTCTCCCTACGATTGTGCCACGGTTTTCTCTGCTTTGTCCTGGGACCAGGTGGGGAATTTTTTTCGGAATCTCATATTTTCTGAACAGAAAAGTGACTTATGCTTTGGCATAGAGATAGAGATACTGATCAGTAACCTGACCCCAGTCATAGCCCCGACTGGGACCCCCACCACGCTGGTCAATGCCCATCACTAATGGGCCACCACCATCCATGGCCGGAGTGTCCAGCGCTTATTGCTAGCTATGAGACCTGGGGCCGGTGGGGCTCCAGACATCATTGTCATTGAGCGGCTCCATCATGACCCAATCACAAAGGACGCACAACCCTTTCACTGCTGGGGTCTCCTCATTATTGCAGGAGGTCCACGTCTCATGGAGTCTTGATGACTGAGTGGTCATCCTGGTAGGTTGTTGGGCTTTGAGAATGGAGAGTTATGAAGGTTGTGAAGGTGATGGATTGTCAGGGTGGGGGTAGAGGTTACTCATGGACCAGTCACATTGGAAGGTCTCATGCACAAGACCGTTAGACACAACCATGTGCCGCACTGCCCGGCACATAAACAATACAACACAGCCTATTTTTGGATGTTTTTGAAGTACAAAATGTGCATCATAAGGGTTTGTCCGGCACATGCGGCCTGTTTCTGCGGTGGGTTACCCAGGAGATCAGGTCACGTGCGCGCCAACCCACCATATTTTACTGCGGATATGGCTCATTTACGGTGGCTCGTGGCTTACACACAGGTGACACGTGGCTGGAAAACCACTGCAAAAACAGGACCGCAAAATGCATCCGGTGGTGTGCATGAGGCCTAAGATGGGGGAATACGACTTATCGGGACCTCCTCAGTAGGAGAAACACAAGTCCTAACATCCTTGGCTCCACAGTTGGACTGAGATGTTCTACAAGCACAAAGCTCCTCGGCTTCTCTTCTGCCATGAGGTCTGGATGGGAAAGTCGGACACAGTTCCATCACCACAATCATCACCAGGATGGATCTGGTGGAGCACTACACTAGTCAGAGCCTGTGACATATTCATGAATTCCCTCCATGGTGGGAGGTGGTTTTTTAAATTCCGCCGTTTTTCAGAATCCGTTGGGTTGTCCGACTGCCATGAAAGCCGCCGTGATTGCGACAAAAACCGATCGCGGAATTCATCGCAAAACGGAAAAATTCGGGAAACCCAACGAAAGTGCGGCCACGGAGCCCTTAGTAAATGAGCCCCATTGTTTCCATGATATGGTGGAAGGTCAATGAGAACATCTTCTAGGCTCCAAAATCTATATCACCCTCTACTAAACGGCAAGATAAGGGACATGGAAAACCCCGAGAAGATAATGTAGAGACACCACAAGGGTGAAGTCTACTATTTCTAGTCACTGACAATGGGGAGAGCAGCTCAGTTACCCGAAATGAATAGAGGTAAAGGATCACAACCCCCACCATCAGAACATCATTGTGACTGGTCAACCCCTTAAAGTAACGCAGAGAAAAACACTGCCCCCCCCCCCCCGGGTCCCCCATAAAACTCCATTCTGTATTGTCCTACAACAATGGACCAGGGTGTGATTAAGACTGGAAGACATCTTGTCAGAGCCTTGGGAGGGTCATGTACATGCTGGAAGGAATGATAATGTGATGGGTTAAAGTTCTGGTGGTCAAACTGGCAGCAGTGAAAGGGTTAATGCGTATTGTCTGCTCATAACCACAGACATCCATGAAAATACATCTGATTAAAAAAAGAAACATCCTAAAAAATCTATAAAACCCTCAAGGTTTTTGTGGAGTGAAGAAGGCGAGGATGCACTGGAAGCACATGGAGAGGACGCCCAGTGAAGCCTTCTCCTCCTGATGGGCGCTCAAATGACCTCCCCCAGGTCTCCATTTATTGCTCCTTGTAGTAAATTCCTACTGGTCCAAACAAGTTTCCTACTTATTGTAGGAAACCCCCAGTATCAGCATCGGAGACGGGTAAGGGCTGAATGGCTCCTGTGCGGCCCCAGGGCATTCACAAATGAAGGACCAATTGGAAGAAGAGGATGGTTTCTAGAAGAAGAAGCAGGTCTTCTCCAATCTGTGACTTCACGTTATGGCTACAATCTCAGGCCTGCTCCCTTCCCAGGCTCCATGATGAAACTAAAAGTCTAAAGAAGATGCTTTGATGCAAATAGCAAGACCCATCGTTCAATGTAAGAAAAGGGAAGCTCCCCCTGGGTCACCAGGATCTCCGGTGAGGAGAAACAACCATCAGAGGAGCAAGAAGACACATGAGCAAGAGGAGATATACTCTGCACCGGAGCGGCCATGGAGTCAGGTACAAGGATGCAGGTAGTGGTCATGTCCTCCATGAACGGAGCAGCTTCAGTCCTCCTCTGGGCTGAGTGGAGGCACCGAGCCCTTGAAGCAGGCAGACTCGTAGTGTTTGTTCAGGTAGGACTTGAGAGCGAAGGTCTTGCTGCATCGCTTGCACTTGTAGTGTTTGAAGGCAGAGTGCGTCTGCATGTGGGCACGGAGGTTGGAGCGGTCAGCAAAGGCTTTTCCACAGTGGGCACAGCCAAAGGGCTTTTCGCCAGTGTGGGACCTCAGATGACCCTGGAGAAGCCACGGGCGGCTGAAAGCTTTCCCACAGGTATCACACTTGTGCTTGAGGTCGTGTGTGAGGAGATGCATGGCCATGGCCGGCATGGACACATATACCTTGCCACAGGTCGGGCACTTCTTGGCTAGCTTGCTATCCAGGCTGCGATGAGTCTGCTTGTGTCGGCTTAGGTTTGAAGATGTGGCGTAGCTCTTCCCGCACTCGCTGCAGCTATGTCTCTGAATTGAACGACCTCCAGTTAAGACCTTACGACGAGACCGACCATCAGTGATGAAGAACGTATCCACTGAGTACCCCTCACTAACTGCTGTGTCCCCATTGATGTAGCCCCCGGTGATCTCAGAGCGGGGGCTGTCAGGGGGCTCAGAGTCGGGGGCTCCATACTCGCTTTGCACTGCTGTATACAGGGTGTCTGGGGAGGGGACTTTGATAGCTCCATTGCTGTCTCCATCGTATACGGATGGCGTGATGTAGTCACTGATGTAACCTGAAAGACAGAAGTACAATAGTTACAGTATTGTGAGGAGTTATTATGCCCCTCCCCCTTGACTATGACACCTACCCACCAGGTAATCTGTCCCCCCCCCCCTCCATGTGTCCTCTGTCCCATGAGTAGAAATGTTAATAGATGTAGACTCTACGACTGAGGCATAACCAGAACCAGAATCGTCAGAACTCGGATTTCTCAGTTCTTGGCAATGGGTCAGTAATCAGCAGCATCTGATATTCGTGGACAACGAGCGCCATGGATCAGACGTGTCTGCTGGACCTCACCATGACCCATCACAAAGGTCATTCCCCTCCACCAACATCCACTCCTGGTCAGAGCAACGAGATGTCCACAATGTCAATGGTTCTCCTCCAGGACCTTAGAGAACGATTAGCTTTGTGTGATCGCCGACTGTACAAACTTTTATACTTCAGGGAATGGAGGAGCCTGACACCGACCTTGGATATACACATAGGAGGAGCCTGACACAAGCCATAGATATACAACTAGCCGGAGCCTGACACAGACCTTGGATATACACATAGGAGGAGCCTGACACAAGCCTTATAGTACCATAATATATAGTATTATATCTAGGTGTAGAGGATGCCCCCTGTCTATGGTGATGGTAAAACCTCCTCTCCTCTAGGTGTAGAGGATGCCTCCTGTCTATGGTGATGGTAGAACCTCCTCTCCTCTAGGTGTAGAGGATGCCCCCTGTCTATGCTGATGGTAGAACCTCCTCTCCTCTAGGTGTAGAGGATGCCCCCTGTCTATGGTGATGGTAGAACCTCCTCTCCTCTAGGTGTAGAGGATGCCCCCTGTCTATGGTGATGGTAGAACCTCCTCTCCTCTAGGTGTAGAGGATGCCCCCTGTCTATGGTGATGGTAGAACCTCCTCTCCTCTAGGTGTAGAGGATGCCCCCTGTCTATGGTGATGGTAGAACCTCCTCTCCTCTAGGTGTAGAGGATGCCCCTGTCTATGGTGATGGTAGAACCTCCTCTCCTTTAGGTGTAGAGGATGCCCCTGTCTATGGTGATGGTAGAACATCCTTTCCTCTAGGTGTAGAGGATGCCCCCTGTCTATGGTGATGGTAGAACCTCCTCTCCTCTAGGTGTAGAGGATGCCTCCTGTCTATGGTGATGGTAGAACCTCCTATCCTCTAGGTGTAGAGGATGCCTCCTGTCTATGGTGATGGTAGAACCTCCTCTCCTCTAGGTGTAGAGGATGCCCCCTGTCTATGGTGATGGTAGAACCTCCTCTCCTCTAGGTGTAGAGGATGCCCCCTGTCTATGGTGATGGTAGAACCTCCTCTCCTCTAGGTGTAGAGGATGCCCCCTGTCTATGGTGATGGTAGAACCTCCTCTCCTCTAGGTGTAGAGGATTCCCCCTGTCTATGGTGATGGTAGAACCTCCTCTCCTCTAGGTGCAGAGGATGCCCCCTGTCTATGGTGATGGTAGAACCTCCTCTCCTCTAGGTGTAGAAGATGCCCCCTGTCTATGGTGATGATAGAACCTCCTCTCCTCTAGGTGTAGAGGATGCCCCTGTCTATGGTGATGGTAAAACCTCCTCTAGGTGTACAGGATGTCCCCTGTCTATGGTGATGGTAGAACCTCTTCTCCTCTAGGTGTAGAGGATGCCCCCTGTCTATGGTGATGATAGAACCTCCTCTCCTCTAGGTGTAGAGGATGCGCCCTGTCTATGGTGATGGTAGATCCTCCTCTCCTCTAGGTGTAGAGGATGTCCCCTGTCTATGGTGATGGTAGAACCTCCTCTCCTCTAGGTGTAGAGGATGCCCCTGTCCATGGTGATGGTAGAACCTCCTCTCCTTTAGGTGTAGAGGATGGCCCCTGTCTATGGTGATGGTAGAACCTCCTCTCCTCTAGGTGTAGAGGATGCCCCCTGTCTATGGTGATGGTAGAACCTCCTCTCCTCTAGGTGTAGAGGATTCCCCCTGTCTATGGTGATGGTAGAACCTCTTCTCCTCTAGGTGTAGAGGATGCCTCCTGTCTATGGTGATGGTAGAACCTCCTCTCCTCTAGATGTAGAGGATGCCCCCTGTCTATGGTGATGGTAGAACCTCCTCTCCTCTAGGTGTAGAGGATGTCCCCTGTCTATGGTGATGGTAGAACCTCCTCTCCTCTAGGTGTAGAGGATGGCCCCTGTCTATGGTGATGGTGGAACCTCCTCTCCTCTAGGTGTAGAGGATGCCCCCTGTCTATGGTGATGGTAGACCCTCCTCTCCTCTAGGTGTAGAGGATGTCCCCTGTCTATGGTGATGGTAGAACCTCCTCTCCTCTAGGTGTAGAGGATGCCTCCTGTCTATGGTGATGGTAGAACCTCCTCTCCTCTAGGTGTAGAGGATGCCTCCTGTCTATGGTGATGGTAGAACCTCCTCTCCTCTAGGTGTAGAAGATGCCCCCTATCTATGGTGATGCTAGAACCTCCTCTCCTCTAGGTGTAGAGGATGCCCCTTGTCTATGGTGATGATATAACCTCCTCTCCGCTAGGTGTAGAGGATGCCCCCTGTCTATGGTGATGGCAGAACCTCCTCTCCTCTAGGTGTAGAGGATGTCCCCTGTCTATGGTGATGGTAGAACCTCCTCTCCTCTAGGTGTAGAGGATGCCTCCTGTCTATGGTGATGGTAGAACCTCCTCTCCTCTAGGTGTAGAGGATGCCTCCTGTCTATGGTGATGGTAGAACCTCCTCTCCTCTAGGTGTAGAAGATGCCCCCTATCTATGGTGATGCTAGAACCTCCTCTCCTCTAGGTGTAGAGGATGCCCCTTGTCTATGGTGATGATATAACCTCCTCTCCTCTAGGTGTAGAGGATGCCCCCTGTCTATGGTGATGGTAAAACCTCCTCTCCTCTAGGTGTAGAGGATGCCCCCTGTCTATGGTGATGGTAGAACCTCCTCTCCTCTAGGTGTAGAGGATGCCCCTGTCTATGGTGATGGTAGAACCTCCTCTCCTCTAGGTGTAGAGGATGCCCCCCTGTCTATGGTGATGGTAGAACCTCCTCTCCTCTAGGTGTAGAGGATGCCCCCTGTCTATGGTAATGGTAGAACCTCCTCTCCTCTAGGTGTAGAGGATGCTCCCTGTCTATGGTGATGGTAGAGCCGCCTCTCCTCTAGGTGTAGAGGATGCCTCCTGTCTATGGTGATGGTAGAACCTCCTCTCCTCTAGGTGTAGAGGATGCCCCCTGTCTATGGTGATGGTAGGACCTCCTCTCCTCTAGGTGTAGTGGATGCCCCCTGTCTATGGTGATGGTAGAACCTCCTCTCCTCTAAGTGTAGAGGATGCCCCCTGTCTATAGTGATGGTAGAACCTCCTCTCCTCTAGGTGTAGAGGATGCCCCCTGTCTATGGTGATGGTAGAACCTCCTCTCCTCTAGGTGTAGAGGATACTCCCTGTCTATGGTGATGGTAGAACCTCCTCTCCTCTAGGTGCAGAGGATGTCCCCTGTCTATAGTGATGGTAGAACCTCCTCTCCTCTAGGTGTAGAGGATGTCCCCTGTCTATGGTGATGGTAGAACCTCCTCTCCTCTAGGTGTAGAGGATGCCCCCTGTCTATGGTGATGGTAGAACCTCCTTTCCTCTAGGCGTAGAGGATGCCCCCTGTCTATGGTGATGGGAGAACATCATCTCCTCTAGGTGTAGAGGATGCCCCTGTCTATGGTGATGGTAGAACCTCCTCTCCTTTAGGTGTAGAGGATGCCCCTGTCTATGGTGATAGTAGAACCTCCTCTCCTCTAGGTGTAGAGCATGCTCCCTGTCTAAGGTGATGGTAGAACCTCCTCTCCTCTAGGTGTAGAGGATGCCCCCTGTCTATGGTGATGGTAGAACCTCCTCTCCTCTAGGTGTAGATAATGTCCCCTGTCCCATGTTGATGGAATACTTTTGTTAAAGAGTGCTAAGGCTAGGCTGTTGATAGTGTAATTTGACAATATGCTTTGGTTGGTGAGGGCTGAGGCTAGGCTCTCATTGGTGGGAGGTGATGGCATGTTTTGGTTGAAGAGGGCTGAGGCTAGGTTCTCGTTGGTTGGAGGTGATGGTATGCTTTGGTTGGTGAGGGCTGAGGCTTGGTTCTCGTTGGTTGGAGTTGATGACATGCTTTGGTTGGTGAGGGCTGAGGCTAGACTCTCATTGGTGTGACATGATGGTATGCTTTGGTTGGTGAGGGCTGAGGCTAGGCTCCCATTGGTGGGAGGTGATGGCATGTTTTTGTTGTAAAGGGCTGAGGCTAGGTTCTCGTTGGTTGGAGGTGATTGTATGCTTTGGTTAGTGAGGGCTGAGGCTAGACTCTCATTGGTGTGAGATGATGGTATGCTTTGGTTAGTGAGGGCTGAGTCTAGGCTATGGTTGGTGTGAGGTGACGGTATGTTTTGGTTGGTGAGTGGCGAGGGTAGGCTCTTGTTGGTGTGAGGTGATGGTATGCTTTGGTTGGTGAGGTGCTGAGGCTCTTGTTGCAGTGAAGGGACAGTATGATCTGGTTGGTATGAAGTGATGCTACAGTGTGGTGCTGAATTACCCTATGCTCCGAATTTTGTGAGGTGATGCTAAGCTCTGATTGGTGTTGGGTGATGGTATGCTTTGGTTGGTGAGGGGTGAGGCTACCCTTTGGTTGGTGTGGAGTGATGGTACACTCTAGACGATTTTGGTTGATGCTATGCTCACCCTCTGAGGTGAGGGCTGACGCAAGGCTCTCATTGGTGTGAGGTGATGATATGCTTTAGTTGGTGAGGGGTGAGGCTAGGTTCTCGTTGGCGCGAGGTGATGGTATACTTTAGTTGGTAAGGGTGAGGCTAGGCTCTTGTTGGTGTGAGATAATGGTATGCTTTGGTTAGTGAGGGCTTAGGCAAGGCTATGGTTGGTGTGAGGTGACGGTATGCTTTGGTTAGTGAGGGCTGAGGCTAGACTCTCATTGGTGTGAGGTGATGATATGCTTTGGTTGGTGAGAGCTGAGTCTAGGCTATCGTTAGTGTAAGGTCACGGTATTCCTTGGTTGCTGAGGTTAGGCTATGGTTGGTGTGAGGTGACGGTATGCTTTGGTTGGTGAGGGCTGAGGCTAGGCTATTCTTGGTGTGAGGTGATGGTATGCTTTGGTTGGTGAGGGCTGAGGCTAGGCTATGGTTGGTGTGAGGTGACGGTATGCTTTGGTTGGTAAGGGGTGAGGCTAGGCTCTCTTTGGTGTGAGGTGATGATATGCTTTGGTTGGTGAGGGCTGAGTCTAGTCTATCATTAGTGTAAGGTGACGGTATTCCTTGTTTGCTCAGGCTAGGCTCTCATTGGTGTGAGGTGATGGTATGCTTTAGTTGGTGAGGGGCTGAGGCTAGGCTATGGTTGGTGTGAGGTGACGGTATTCTTTGGTTGGTGAGGGGCTGAGGCTAGACTATGGTTGGTGTGAGGTGATAGTATGCTTTGGTTGGTGAGGGCTGAGGCTAGGCTCTCATTGGTGTGAGATGATGGTATGCTATGGTTGGTGAGTGCTGAGGCTAGACTCTCTTTGGTGTGAGGTGATGGTATGCTTTGGTTGGTGAGGGCTGAGGCTACACTCTCATTGGTGTGAGGTGATGGTATGCTTTGGTTGGTGAGGGCTGAGGCTAGGCTCTCTTTGGTGTGAGGTGATGATATGCTTTGGTTGGTGAGAGCTGAGTCTAGGCTATCGTTAGTGTAAGGTGACGATATTCCTTGGTTGCTGCGGCTAGGCTATGGTTGGTGTGAGGTGATGATATGCTTTGGTTGGTGAGGGCTGAGTCTAGACTATCGTTAGTGTAAGGTGACGGTATTCCTTGGTTGCTGAGGCTAGGCTATGGTTGGTGTAAGGTGACGGTATGCTTTGGTTGGTGAGGGCTGAGGCTAGGCTATGGTTGGTGTGAGGTGACGGTATGCTGTGGTTGGTATAAGGTCATGCTATGCTGTGGTTGGTACAGGGTCATGCTACACTGTGGTTGGTACAGGGTCATGCTACGCTATGGTTGGTACAGGGTCATGCTACGCTGTGGTTGGTTTTGGGTGATGCCATGCTGTGTTTGGTACAGGGTCATGCTACGCTGTGGTTGGTTTTTGGTGATGTTATGCTGCGGTTGGTTTTGGGTGATGCCATGCTGTGGTTGGTACAGGGTCATGCTATGCTGTGGTTGGTACAGGGTCATGCTATGCTCTGGTTGGTACAGGGTCATGCTATGCTGTGGTTGGTATAGGGTCATGCTATGCTGTGGTTGGTACAGGGTCATGCTACGCTGTGGTTGGTACAGGGTCATGCTACGCTGTGGTTGGTTTTTGGGTGATGCCATGCTGTGGTTGGTACAGGGTCATGCTATGCTGTGGTTGGTACAGGGTCATGCTATGCTGTGGTTGGTATAGGGTCATGCTATGATGTGGTTGGTACAGGGTCATGCTATGCTGTGGTTGGTATAGGGTCATGCTATGCTGTGGTTGGTACAGGGTCATGCTACGCTGTGGTTAGAATAGGGTTATGCTATGCTGTGGTTGGTACAGGGTCATGCTACACTGTGGTTGGTTTAGGGCCATGCTATGCTGTGGTTGGTACAGGGTCATGCTATGCTGTGGTTGGTACAGGGTCATGCTATGCTGTGGTTGGTTTTGGGTGATGCCATGCTGTGGTTGGTACAGGGTCATGCTATGCTGTGGTTGGTACAGGGTCATGCTATGCTGTGGTTGGTTTTGGGTGATGCCATGCTGTGGTTGGTACAGGGTCATGCTATGCTGTGGTTGGTACAGGGTCATGCTATGCTGTGGTTGGTACAGGGTCATGCTATGCTGTGGTTGGTACAGGGTCATTCTATGCTGTGGTTGGTACAGGGTCATGCTATGCTGTGGTTGGTATAGGGTCATGCTACACTGTGGTTGGTATAGGGTCATGCTATGCTGTGGTTGGTACAGGGTCATGCTATGCTGTGGTTGGTACAGGGTCATGCTACGCTGTGGTTGGTACAGGGTCATGCTACGCTCTGGTTGGTACAGGGTCATGCTATGCTGTGGTTGGTACAGGGTCATGCTATGCTGTGGTTTGTATAGGGTCATGCTATGCTGTGGTTGGTACAGGGTCATGCTATGCTGTGGTTGGTATAGGGTCATGCTATGCTGTGGTTGGTACAGGGTCATGCTATGCTGTGGTTGGTATATGGTCATGCTACACTGTGGTTGGTACAGGGTCATGCCACGCTGTGGTTGGTACAGGGTCATGCTACGCTGTGGTTGGTTTTTGGTGATGCTACGCTGTGGTTGGTACAGGGTCATGCTATGCTCTGGTTGGTTTTTGGTCATGCTATGCTCTGGTTGGTTTTTGGTCATGCTATGCTCTGGTTGGTACAGGGTCATGCTATGCTCTGGTTGGTACAGGGTCATGCTACACTGTGGTTGGTTTTGGTTGATGCTATGCTCTGGTTGGTTTTGGTTGATGCCATGCTGTGGTTGGTACAGGGTCATGCTACGCTGTGGTTGGTATAGGTTCATGCTATGCTCTGGTTGGTTTTGGTTGATGCTACGTTGTGGTTGGTTTTGGGTGATGCTATGCTGTGGTTGGTATAGGGTCATGCTATGCTGTGGTTGGTATAGGGTCATGCTATGCTGTGGTTGGTACAGGGTCATGCTATGTTGTGGTTGGATTTGGTTGATGCCATGCTGTGGTTTGTTTTGGGTGATGCTATGCTGTGGTTGGTATAGGGTCATGCTATGCTCTGGTTGGTACAGGGTCATGCTACACTGTGGTTGGTACAGGGTCATGCTATGCTGTGGTTGGTACAGTATCATGCTACACTGTGGTTGGTACAGGGTCATGCTATGCTGTGGTTGGTATAGGGTCATGCTATGCTGTGGTTGGTATAGGGTCATGCTACGCTGTGGTAGGTTTAGGGTGATGCTACGCTGTGGTTGGTACAGGGTCATGCTATGCTGTGGTTGGTACAGGGACATGCTATGCTCTGGTTGGTACAGGGTCATGCTACGCTGTGGTTGGTATAGGGTCATGCTATGCTGTGGTTGGTACAGGGACATGCTATGCTCTGGTTGGTACAGGGTCATGCTATGCTGTGGTTGGTTTTGGGTGATGCTATGCTGTGGTTGGTATAGGGTCATGCTATGCTGTGGTTGGTACAGGGTCATGCTACACTGTGGTTGGTACAGGGTCATGCTACGCTCTGGTTGGTTTTGGGTGATGCCATGCTGTGGTTGGTTTTGGGTGATGCCATGCTGTGGTTGGTACAGGGTCATGCTATGCTGTGGTTGGTACAGGGTCATGCTATGCTGTGGTTGGTACAGGGTCATGCTATGCTGTGGTTGGTATAGGGTCATGCTATGCTGTGGTTGGTATAGGGTCATGCTATGCTGTGGTTGGTACAGGGTCATGCTATGCTGTGGTTGGTACAGGGTCATGCTATGCTGTGGTTGGTATAGGGTCATGCTATGCTGTGGTTGGTACAGGGTCATGCTATGCTGTGGTTGGTATAGGGTCATGCTACGCTCTGGTTGGTACAGGGTCATGCTATGCTCTGGTTGGTACAGGGTCATGCTATGCTGTGGTTGGTACAGGGTCATGCTATGCTGTGGTTGGTATAGGGTCATGCTATGCTGTGGTTGGTACAGGGTCATGCAATGCTGTGGTTGGTACAGGGTCATGCTATGCTCTGGTTGGTAAAGGGTCATGCTATGCTGTGGTTGGTACAGGGTCATGCTATGCTGTGGTTGGTACAGGGTCATGCTACGCTGTGGTTGGTTTTGGGTGATGCTACGCTCTGGTTGGTTTTGGGTTATGCCATGCTCTGGTTGGTACAGGGTCATGCTATGCTGTGGTTGGTATAGGGTCATGCTACGCTGTGGTTGATACAGGGTCATGCTATGCTGTGGTTGGTACAGGGTCATGCTACACTGTGGTTGGTACAGGGTCATGCTATGCTGTGGTTGGTACAGGGTCATGCTACGCTGTGGTTGGTATAGGGTCATGCTATGCTGTGGTTGGTACAGGGTCATGCTATGCTGTGGTTGGTAAAGGGTCATGCTACACTGTGGTTGGTACAGGGTCATGCTATGCTGTGGTTGGTATAGGGTCATGCTATGCTGTGGTTGGTACAGGGTCATGCTATGCTGTGGTTGGTATAGGGTCATGCTACGCTGTGGTTGGTACAGGGTCATGCTATGCTGTGGTTGGTACAGGGTCATGCTACACTGTGGTTGGTACAGGGTCATGCTATGCTGTGGTTGGTACAGGGTCATGCTATGCTGTGGTTGGTTTTGGGTGATGCTACGCTCTGGTTGGTTTTGGGTTATGCCATGCTCTGGTTGGTACAGGGTCATGCCATGCTGTGGTTGGTACAGGGTCATGCTATGCTGTGGTTGGTACAGGGTCATGCTATGCTGCGTTTGGTTTTGGGTGATGCTACGCTCTGGTTGGTACAGGGTTCTGGTTGGTACAGCGTCATGCTACGCTGTGGTTGGTACAGGGTCATGCTACGCTGTGGTTGGTACAGGGTCATGCTACGCTGTGGTTGGTACAGGGTCATGCTATGCTGTGGTTGGTACAGGGTCATGCTATGCTGTGGTTGGTACAGGGTCATGCTATGCTGTGGTTGGTACAGGGTCATGCTATGCTGTGGTTGGTTTTGGGTGATGCCATGCTGTGGTTGGTACAGGGTCATGCTATGCTGTGGTTGGTACAGGGTCATGCTATGCTGTGGTTGGTACAGGGTCATGCTATGCTGTGGTTGGTACAGGGTCATTCTATGCTGTGGTTGGTACAGGGTCATGCTATGCTGTGGTTGGTATAGGGTCATGCTATGCTGTGGTTGGTATAGGGTCATGCCACGCTGTGGTTGGTACAGGGTCATGCTATGCTGTGGTTGGTACATGGTCATTCTATGCTGTGGTTGGTACAGGGTCATGCTATGCTGTGGTTGGTACAGGGTCATGCTATGCTGTGGTTGGTACAGGGTCATGCTATGCTCTGGTTGGTATAGGGTCATGCTACGCTGTGGTTGGTACAGGGTCATGCTACGCTGTGGTTGGTACAGGGTCATGCTATGCTGTGGTTGGTACAGGGTCATGCTATGCTGTGGTTGGTACAGGGTCATGCTATGCTGTGGTTGGTACAGGGTCATGCTATGCTGTGGTTGGTACAGGGTCATGCTATGCTGTGGTTGGTACAGGGTCATGCTACACTGTGGTTGGTACAGGGTCATGCTACACTGTGGTTGGTACAGGGTCATGCTACGCTGTGGTTGGTACAGGGTCATGCTATGCTGTGGTTGGTACAGGGTCATGCTATGCTGTGGTTGGTACAGGGTCATGCTATGCTGTGGTTGGTACAGGGTCATGCTACACTGTGGTTGGTACAGGGTCATGCTACGCTCTGGTTGGTATAGGGTCATGCTATGCTGTGGTTGGTACAGGGTCATGCTATAATGTGGTTGGTATAGGGTCATGCTATGCTGTGGTTGGTACAGGGACATGCTACACTGTGGTTGGTACAGGGTCATGCTATGCTGTGGTTGGTACAGGGTCATGCTATGCTGTGGTTGGTACAGGGTCATGCTATAATGTGGTTGGTATAGGGTCATGTTATGCTGTGGTTGGTACAGGGACATGCTACACTGTGGTTGGTATAGGGTCATGCTATGCTGTGGTTGGTACAGGGACATGCTACGCTGTGGTTGGTACAGGGTCATGCTATGCTGTGGTTGGTACAGGGTCGTGCTATGCTGTGGTTGGTACAGGGTCGTGCTATGCTGTGGTTGGTACAGGGTCATGCTATGCTGTGGTTGGTACAGGGTCGTGCTATGCTGTGGTTGGTACAGGGTCGTGCTATGCTGTGGTTGGTACAGGGTCATGCTATGCTGTGGTTGGTACAGGGTTCTGGTTGGTACAGGGTCATGCTACGCTTGTCGGTGTTGGTTGGTATAGGGTCGTGCTATGCTGTGGTTGGTACAGGGTCATGCTACGCTCTGGTTGGTACAGGGCTCTGGTTGGTACAGGGTCATGCTACGCTAGTCGGTGTTGGTTGATACTGGGTTCTGGTTGGTACAGGGTCATGCTACGCTAGTCGGTGTTGGTTGATACTGGGTTCTGGTTGGAATGGGCTGACGTTACGCTCTTGTTGACACATAAACTGGTGAAAGACGTGTTTGGGGTGATGATCCGGCTGTGAGGCGCCTTGTTGCTTGCTTGGCAGCCATCTTTGTTTTAGGCGGAGTGCAGGCACAGGGCTAATCCCTGACAACCCCCAGCAGAGTATCTCACCCATGCCAGTGCAACACTCTGCAGCTCCAGGCAGGGATGGGTTAATGCCGTTACTGCAGTCAGAGCTGCGCATTCAGCGGATTTCCCAGAATAGAATCCGACTTCTTATTTCCATCCAAAACAATGAGATTCCAGCAGTTGTGAGCCCCCTCCATCCGCCCCTGCTCCCCCCATCCGCCCCTGCTCCCTCCATCCGCCCCTGCTCCCTCCATCCGCCCCTGCTCCCTCCCTCTGGAATATCTCAAGGTCAGCAGCTTTGATCCAGGGGCCCCATGACGCCCGGGGAGGGGTGGGGGACCTGTAACCTGGGCCCCTGAGATTATCCCCATTAGGAGCCACAAGCGGTCCGGTCCCAGCTCATCCAGAACGGCGCCCCCCAGGCTGTGCCCTTGAATACTTACAGCAACGGCAGGAGCTGCAGAGAACATCCCCCAACTCTAAATATAGAAAGCAGAGGCCTTGCAGCAGATGCAGAGCAATTTGCCTGTGAGCGCCAACTGTGAAGAGTTGATAGTGTGCCAAGAGCTGCAGAGCATTGTGTATAGGTGGCTGAAGCTGCAGAGCATTGTGTATAGGAGTCTGGAGCTGCAGAGCATTGTGTATAGATGGCTGGAGCTGCAGAGCATTGTGTATAGGAGTCTGGAGCTGCAGAGCATTGCGTATAGGTGGCTGGAGCTGCAGAGCATTGTGTATAGGTGGCTAGAGCTGCAGAGCATTGTGTATAGGTGGCTGAAGCTGCAGAGCATTGTGAATAGGTGACTGGAGCTGCAGAGCATTGTGTATAGGTGGCTGGAGCTGCAGAGCATTGTGAATAGATGGCTGGAGCTGCAGAGCATTGTGTATAGGTGGCTGAAGCTGCAGAGCATTGTGTATAGGTGGCTGAAGCTGCAGAGCATTGTGTATAGGTGGCTGGAGCTGCAGAGCATTGTGTATAGGTGGCTGGAGCTGAAGAGCATTGTGTATAAGTTGCTGGAGCTGCAGAGCATTGCGTATAGGTGGCTGGAGCTGCAGAGCATTGTGTATAGGTGGCTGGAGCTGCAGAGCATTGTGTATAGGTGGCTGGAGCTGCAGAGCATTGCGTATAGGTGGCTGGAGCTGCAGAGCATTGCGTATAGGTGGCTGGAGCTGCAGAGCATTGTGTTTAGGTGGCTGAAGCTGCAGAGCATTGTGTATAGGTGGCTGGAGCTGCAGAGCATTGTGTATAGGTGGCTAGAGCTGCAGAGCATTGTGTATAGGAGTCTGGAGCTGCAGAGCATTGTGTATAGGAGTCTGGAGCTGCAGAGCATTGTGTATAGGTGGCTGGAGCTGCAGAGCATTGTGTATAGGAGTCTGGAGCTGCAGAGCATTGCGTATAGGTGGCTGGAGCTGCAGAGCATTGTGTATAGATGGCTGGAGCTGCAGAGCATTGTGTATAGGTGGCTGGAGCTGCAGAGCATTGTGTATAGGTGGCTGGAGCTGCAGAGCATTGTGTATAGGTGGCTGGAGCTGCAGAGCATTGTGTATGGGTGGCTGGAGCTGCAGAGCATTGCGTATAGGAGTCTGGAGCTGCAGAGCATTGCGTATAGGAGTCTGGAGCTGCAGAGCATTGTGTATAGGTGGCTGGAGCTGCAGAGCATTGTGTATAGGAGTCTGGAGCTGCAGAGCATTGTGTATAGGAGTCTGGAGCTGCAGAGCATTGTGTATAGGTGGCTGAAGCTGCAGAGCATTGTGTATAGGTTGTTGATGCTGCAGAGCATTGCGTATAGGTGGCTGGAGCTGCAGAGCATTGTGTATAGGTGGCTAGAGCTGCAGAGCATTGTGTATAGGAGTCTGGAGCTGCATGGCATTGTGTATAGGAGTCTGGAGCTGCAGAGCATTGTGTATAGGTGGCTGGAGCTGCAGAGCATTGTGTATAGGAGTCTGGAGCTGCAGAGCATTGTGTATAGGTGGCTGGAGCTGCAGAGCATTGCGTATAGGTGGCTGGAGCTGCAGAGCATTGTGTATAGATGGCTGGAGCTGCAGAGCATTGTGTATAGGTGGCTGGAGCTGCAGAGCATTGTGTATAGGTGGCTGGAGCTGCAGAGCATTGTGTATAGATGGCTGGAGCTGCAGAGCATTGTGTATAGATGGCTGGAGCTGCAGAGCATTGTGTATAGGTGGCTAGAGCTGCAGAGCATTGTGTATAGGAGTCTGGAGCTGCAGAGCATTGTGTATAGGAGTCTGGAGCTGCAGAGCATTGTGTATAGGTGGCTGGAGCTGCAGAGCATTGTGTATAGGTGGCTGGAGCTGCAGAGCATTGTGTATAGGAGTCTGGAGGTGCAGAGCATTGTGTATAGATGGCTGGAGCTGCAGAGCATTGTGTATAGGTGACTGGAGCTGCAGAGCATTGTTTATAGGAGTCTGGAGCTGCAGAGCATTGTGTATAGATGGCTGGAGCTGCAGAGCATTGTGTATAGGTGACTGGAGCTGCAGAGCATTGTGAATAGGTGACTGGAGCTGCAGAGCATTGTGTATAGGAGTCTGAAGCTGCAGAGCATTGTGAATAGATGGCTGGAGCTGCAGAGCATTGTGTATAGGTGGCTGGAGCTGCAGAGCATTGTGTTTAGGTGGCTGGAGCTGCAGAGCATTGTGTATAGGAGTCTGGAGCTGCAGAGCATTGTGTTTAGGTGGCTGGAGCTGCAGAGCATTGTGTATAGGAGTCTGGAGCTGCAGAGCATTGTGTATAGGAGTCTGGAGCTGCAGAGCATTGTGTATAGGAGTCTGGAGCTGCAGAGCATTGTGTATAGGTGGCTAGAGCTGCAGAGCATTGTGTATAGGAGTCTGGAGCTGCAGAGCATTGTGTATAGGTGGCTAGAGCTGCAGAACATTGTGTATAGGAGTCTGGAGCTGCAGAGCATTGTGTATAGGAGTCTGGAGCTGCAGAGCATTGTGTGTAGGAGTCTGGAGCGGCAGAGCATTATGAATAGGAGTCTGGAGCTGCAGAGCATTGTGTATAGATGGCTGGAGCTGCAGAGCATTGTGTATAGGAGTCTGGAGCTGCAGAGCATTGTCAATAGGAGACTGGAGCTGCAGAGCATTGTGTGTAGGTGGCTGGAGCTGCAGAGCATTGTGTATAGGTGGCTAGAGCTGCAGAGCATTGTGTATAGGTGGCTGGAGCTGCAGAGCATTGTGTATAGGTGGGTGGAGCTGCAGAGCATTGTGTATAGGTGGCTGAAGCTGCAGAGCATTGTGTATGGGTGGCTGGAGCTGCAGAGCATTGTGAATAGGTGTCTGGAGCTGCAGAGCATTGTGTATAGGTGGCTGGAGCTGCAGAGCATTGTGAATAGGTGACTGGAGCTGCAGAGCATTGTGTTTAGGTGGCTGGAGCTGCAGAGCATTGTGAATAGGTGTCTGGAGCTGCAGAGCATTATGTATAGGTGACTGGAGCTGCAGAGCATTGTGAATAGGTGACTGGAGCTGCAGAGCATTGTGTATAGGTGGCTGGAGCTGCAGAGCATTGTGAATAGGTGACTGGAGCTGCAGAGCATTGTGTATGGGTGGCTGGAGCTGCAGAGCATTGTGAATAGGTGACTGGAGCTGCAGAGCATTGTGTATAGGTGGCTGGAGCTGCAGAGCATTGTGAATAGGTGTCTGGAGCTGCAGAGCATTGTGTTTAGGTGGCTGGAGCTGCAGAGCATTGTGTATAGGTGGCTGGAGCTGCAGAGCATTGTGTATAGGTGGCTGGAGCTGCAGAGCATTGTGAATAGGTGTCTGGAGCTGCAGAGCATTGTGTATAGGTGGCTGGAGCTGCAGAGCATTGTGAATAGGTGACTGGAGCTGCAGAGCATTGTGAATAGGTGTCTGGAGCTGCAGAGCATTGTGAATAGGTGTCTGGAGCTGCAGAGCATTGTGTATAAGTGGCGGGAGCTGCAGAGCATTGTGAATAGGAGTCTGGAGCTGCAGAGCATTGTGTATAGGTGGCTGGAGCTGCAGAGCATTGTGAATAGGTGACTGGAGCTGCAGAGCATTGTGAATAGGTGTCTGGAGCTGCAGAGCATTGTGAATAGGTGGCTGGAGCTGCAGAGCATTGTGAATAGGTGACTGGAGCTGCAGAGCATTGTGTATAGGTGGCTGGAGCTGCAGAGCATTGTGAATAGGTGTCTGGAGCTGCAGAGCATTGTGTTTAGGAGGCTGGAGCTGCAGAGCATTGTGAATAGGAGTCTGGAGCTGCAGAGCATTGTGTATAGGATTCTGGAGGTGCAGAGCATTGTGTATAGATGGCTGGAGCTGCAGAGCATTGTGAATAGGTGACTGGAGCTGCAGAGCATTGTGTATAGGAGGCTGGAGCTGCAGAGCATTGTGTATAGGTGGCTGGAGCTGCAGAGCATTGTGTATAGGTGGCTGGAGCTGCAGAGCATTGTGAATAGGTGACTGGAGCTGCAGAGCATTGTGTTTAGGTGGCTGGAGCTGCAGAGCATTGTGAATAGGTGTCTGGAGCTGCAGAGCATTGTGTATAGGTGGCTGGAGCTGCAGAGCATTGTGAATAGGTGTCTGGAGCTGCAGAGCATTGTGTATAGGTGGCTAGAGCTGCAGAGCATTGTGTTTAGGTGGCTGGAGCTGCAGAGCATTGTGAATAGGTGTCTGGAGCTGCAGAGCATTGTGTATAGGTGGCTAGAGCTGCAGAGCATTGTGTATAGGTGGCTGGAGCTGCAGAGCATTGTGTATAGGTGGCTGGAGCTGCAGAGCATTGTGTATAGGTGACTGGAGCTGCAGAGCATTGTGAATAGGTGTCTGGAGCTGCAGAGCATTGTGTATAGGTGGCTGGAGCTGCAGAGCATTGTGAATAGGTGACTGGAGCTGCAGAGCATTGTGTATAGGTGGCTGGAGCTGCAGAGCATTGTGAATAGGTGTCTGGAGCTGCAGAGCATTGTGTTTAGGTGGCTGGAGCTGCAGAGCATTATGAATAGGAGTCTGGAGCTGCAGAGCATTGTGTATAGGATTCTGGAGGTGCAGAGCATTGTGTATAGGTGGCTGGAGCTGCAGAGCATTGTGAATAGGAGTTTGGAGCTACAGAGCATTGTGTATGGGTGGCTGGAGCTGCAGAGCATTGCGTATAGGAGTCTGGAGCTGCAGAGCATTGTGTATAGGAGTCTGGAGCCGCAGAGCATTGTGAATAGGAGTCTGGAGTAAGAGAGCATTGTGTATAGGAGTCTGGAGCGGCAGAGCATTGTGTATAGATGGCTGGAGCTGCAGAGCATTGTGAATAGGAGTCTGGAGCTGCAGAGCATTGTGTATAGGTGGCTAGAGCTGCAGAGCATTGTGTATAGGAGTCTGGAGCTGCAGAGCATTGTGTATAAGTGGCGGGAGCTGCAGAGCATTGTGTATAGGAGTCTGGAGCTGCAGAGCATTGTGTATAGGTGGCTAGAGCTGCAGAGCATTGTGTATAGGTGGCTAGAGCTGCAGAGCATTGTGTATATGTGGCTGGAGCTGCAGAGCATTGTGAATAGGTGGCTGGAGCTGCAGAGCATTGTGTATAGGTGGCTGGAGCAGCAGAGCATTGTGTATATGTGGCTGGAGCTGCAGAGCATTGTGAATAGGTGGCTGGAGCTGCAGAGCATTGTGTATAGGTGTCTGGAGCTGCAGAGCATTGTGTATAGGTGGCTGGAGCTGCAGAGCATTGTGTATAGGTGGCTGGAGCTGCAGAGCATTGTGTATAGGTGGCTGGAGCTGCAGAGCATTGTGTATAGGTGGCTGGAGCTGCAGAGCATTGTGAATAGGAGTCTGGAGCTGCAGAGCATTGTGAATAGGTGACTGGAGCTGCAGAGCATTGTGTATAGGTGGCTGGAGCTGCAGAGCATTGTGAATAGGTGACTGGAGCTGCAGAGCATTGTGTATAGGTGGCTGGAGCTGCAGAGCATTGTGTATAGGAGTCTGGAGCAGCAGAGCATTGTGTATAGGAGTCTGGAGCGGCAGAGCATTGTGTATAGGTGGCTAGAGCTGCAGAGCATTGTGTATAGGAGTCTGGAGCTGCAGAGCATTGTGTATAGGTGGCTAGAGCTGCAGAACATTGTGTATAGGAGTCTGGAGCTGCAGAGCATTGTGTATAGGAGTCTGGAGCTGCAGAGCATTGTGTATAGGTGGCTAGAGCTGCAGAGCATTGTGTATAGGAGTCTGGAGCTGCAGAGCATTGTGAATAGGAGTCTGGAGGTGCAGAGCATTGTGAATAGCAGTCTGGAGCTGCAGAGCATTGTGTATAGGTGGCTGGAGCTGCAGAGCATTGTGAATAGGAGTCTGGAGCTGCAGAGCATTGTGTATAGGTGGCTAGAGCTGCAGAGCATTGTGAATAGGTGACTGGAGCTGCAGAGCATTGTGTATAGGTGGCTGGAGCTGCAGAGCATTGTGTATGGGTGGCTGGAGATGCAGAGCATTGTGTATAGGTGGCTGGAGCTGCAGAGCATTGTGTATAGATGGCTGGAGCTGCAGAGCATTGTGAATAGGTGACTGGAGCTGCAGAGCATTGTGTTTAGGTGGCTGGAGCGGCAGAGCATTGTGAAGAGGTGACTGGAGCTGCAGAGCATTGTGTATAGGAATCTGGAGCGGCAGAGCATTGTGTTTAGGTGGCTGGAGCTGCAGAGCATTGTGGATAGGTGGCTGGAGCTGCAGAGCATTGTGTATAGGAGTCTGGAGCTGCAGAGCATTGTGTATAGGTGGCTGGAGCTGCAGAGCATTGTGTATTGGTGGCTGGAGCTGCAGGGCATTGTGTATAGGTGGCTGGAGCTGCAGAGCATTGTGTATAGGAGTCTGGAGCTGCAGAACATTGTGTATAGGAGTCTGGAGCTGCAGAGCATTGTGTATAGGTGGCTGGAGCTGCAGAGCATTGTGTATAGGTGGCTGGAGCTGCAGAGCATTGTGTATAGGTGGCTGGAGCTGCAGAGCATTGTGTATAGGTGGCTGGAGCTGCAGAGCATTGTGTTTAGGTGGCTGGAGCTGCAGAGCATTGTGTATAGGTGGCTGGAGCTGCAGAGGATTGTGAATAGATGGCTGGAGCTGCAGAGCATTGTGAATAGGAGTCTGGAGCTACAGAGCATTGTGTATGGGTGGCTGGAGCTGCAGAGCATTGTGTATAGGTGGCTGGAGCTGCAGAGCATTGTGTTTAGGTGGCTGGAGCTGCAGAGCATTGTGTATAGATGGCTGGAGCTGCAGAGCATTGTGTATAGATGGCTGGAGCTGCAGAGCATTGTGTATAGGTGGCTGGAGCTGCAGAGCATTGTGTTTAGGTGGCTGGAGCTGCAGAGCATTGTGTATAGGTGGCTGGAGCTGCAGAGCATTGTGTATAGGTGGCTAGAGCTGCAGAGCATTGCGTATAGGAGTCTGGAGCTGCAGAGCATTGTGTATAGGAGTCTGGAGCTGCAGAGCATTGTGTATAGGAATCTGGAGCCGCAGAGCATTGTGTAAAGGTGGCTGGAGCTGCAGAGCATTGTTTATAGGAATCTGGAGCCGCAGAGCATTGTGTATAGGTGGCTGGAGCTGCAGAGCATTGTGTATAGGAGTCTGGAGCCGCAGAGCATTGTTTATAAATGGCTGGAGCTGCAGAGCATTGTGTATAGATGGATGGAGCTGCAGAGCATTGTGTATAGGTGGCTGGAGCTGCAGAGCATTGTGTATAGGTGGCTGGAGCTGCAGGGCATTGTGTATAGGTGGCTGGAGCTGCAGAGCATTGTGTATAGGAGTCTGGAGCCGCAGAGCATTGTGTTTAGGTTGGCTGGAGCTGCAGAGCATTGTGTATAGGTGGCTAGAGCTGCAGAGCATTGTGTATAGGAGTCTGGAGCTGCAGAGCATTGTGTATAGGTGGCTGGAGCTGCAGAGCATTATGTATAGGTGGCTGGAGCTGCAGAGCATTATGTATAGGTGGCTGGAGTTCCAGAGCATTGTGTATAGGTGGCTGGAGCTGCAGAGCATTGTGTATAGGTGGCAGAGCATTGTGTATAGGTTGGCTGGAGCTGCAGAGCATTGTGTATAGGTGGCTGGAGCTGCAGAGCATTGTGTATGGGGTCAGATGCAGAGCCTTGCAGAGCTTTGTGTTCCGCTGGAGAGTAACATGTGTGCAGCTAGAGGGAGGTTAGGGCACCAATCAGCAGTCGGGTCTCTACTGCGGCTCGGTAGCTGCCCTGTGATTGGCTGCTCTGGGGGAGTTCTGCACTTTTACACCTGTTAGTGAATCGCAGTGCGAGTCTTGTGATGGTAACGATTCCTTGTGGAGGATGATGGGGGTGCTACTGCAGTGTGTAGTGTGACCTACCTGCATATCTATACGCTGCAACCCACAGCCCACCAGGACCCAACAAAATCAGTACACGGCGAGCGCGGCTACATCAGTACACGGTGAGCGCGGCTACATCAGTGCACAGCGAGAACAGCTACACCAGAACACGGCGAGCCAAGCTACATCAGTACACGGCGAGCCAAGCTACATCAGTACACGGCGAGCCAAGCTACATCAGTACACGGCGAGCCAAGCTACATCAGTACACGGCGAGCGCGGCTACATCAGTACACGGCGAGCCAAGCTACATCAGTACACAGCGAGAACAGCTACACCAGAACACGGCGAGCCAAGCTACATCAGTACACGGCGAGCCAAGCTACATCAGTACACGGCGAGCCAAGCTACATTAGTACACGGCGAGCGCAGTTACATCAATTCACAGCAAGAGCGGCTACATCAGTACATGGCGAGCACAGCTACATCAGTACACGGCGAGCGCGGCTACATCAGTACACGGCGAGCGTGGCTACATCAGTACATGGCGAGCACAGCTACATCAGTGCACAACGAGCGCAGCTACATCAGTACATGGCGAGCACAGCTACATCAGTACACGGCGAGCGCGGCTACATCAGTACACGGCGAGCGCAGCTACATCAGTACACAGCGAGAGCGGCTACATCAGTGCACAACGAGCGCAGCTACATCAGTACACAGCTAGTGGCGCTACATCAGTACACAGCGAGCTTGGCTACATCAGTGCACAACGAGCGCAGCTACATCAGTACACGGCGAGCGCAGCTACATCAGTACACAGCTAGTGGCGCTACATCAGTGCACAGCGAGCGCAGCTACATCAGTGCACAACGAGCACAGCTACATCAGTACACGGCGAGCGCAGCTCTATCAGTACACAGCTAGTGGCGCTACATCAGTGCACAGCGAGCGCAGCTACATCAGTACACAGCTAGTGGCGCTACATCAGTGCACAGCGAGCGCAGCTACATCAGTGCACAGCGAGCGCAGCTACATCAGTACACAGCTAGTGGCGCTACATCAGTACACAGCGAGCGCAGCTACATCAGTACACAGCGAGCGCGGCTAAATCAGTACACATCGAGCGTGGCTACATCAGTACACAGCGAGTGCAGCTACATCAGTAAACGGCGAGCCAAGCTACATCTATACACGGCGAGCGCAGCTACATCAGTACATGGCGAGAACAGCTCTATCAGTACACAGTGAGCGTGGCTACATCAGTACACAGCCAGTGGTGCTACATCAGTGCACAGCGAGCGCAGCTACATCAGTGCACCACGAGCGCGGCTACATCAGTGCACAACGAGCGCAGCTACATCAGTACACAGCTAGTGGCGCTACATCAGTACACAGCGAGCGCGGCTACATCAGTGCACAACGAGCGCAGCTACATCAGTACACGGCAAGCGCAGCTCTATCAGTACACAGCTAGTGGCGCTACATCAGTGCACAGCGAGCGCAGCTACATCAGTGCACAACGAGCGCAGCTACATCAGTACACGGCGAGCGCAGCTCTATCAGTACACAGCTAGTGGCGCTACATCAGTGCACAGCGAGCGCAGCTACATCAGTACACAGCTAGTGGCGCTACATCAGTGCACAGCGAGCGCAGCTACATCAGTACACAGCTAGTGGCGCTACATCAGTACACAGCGAGCGCAGCTACATCAGTACACAGCGAGCGCGGCTAAATCAGTACACATCGAGCGTGGCTACATCAGTACACAGCAAGCGCAGCTACATCAGTACACAGCTAGTGGCGCTACATCAGTACACAGCGAGCGCGGCTACATCAGTACACAGCGAGAGTGGCTACATCAGTACACAGCTGGTGGCGCTACATCAGTACACAGCGAGCGCAGCTACATCAGTGCACAGCGAGCGCAGCTACATCAGTTCACAGAAAGTGGTGCTACATCTGTACACAGCGAGTACCTCAACATGTATACATGGAGTGCAGCTACATTGATAAACCCTTTGTACAAGCCCTGCTGGGCATGTTAGTGCACCTACCTTTCTCAGAGAGGTGGGTTGTGAAGTCGGTACGGTGTCTTGCATACTCGCCCTCCGCAGAACAGAAGCCATCCTTCACCTTTTTCACTAGGAACGACCTTGGCATTGTTCCTTGTCGCCTCCAGAGGTGAGAGGTCAGGGGGAGGTGAGGGTCAGAACGGTGAAGAGAGGTGAAGGAGGGACATTCAGCCGCAGATCTCCTCCAGCCTCCTCACACAGCGGCCACAATGTTCTTCTGCAGGTCAGAGGCCCTGCATGGGGCAGAGGATGATGCTGCAGCCCTCTCGAGGCGGGGGTCCTCTGCTGGGCACCATCAGGTCTGCGGAGTTCAGCACTGGACAGCAGCCACCCCTAAGCTCCGGGCAGGCTCCAGGCTTCAGCACTGGACAGCTCCCAAATCCAGCGTCTGCTGCATCTCCCTCCAGTTGTGATCCTCGACGTTATCGCATACACTGCTATGTGGGGGTCTTGCATACACTGCTCTCTGATGTGGGGGTCTCGCACACCTCCCTCTGATGTGGGGGTCTCACACTTGGCTCTGTGATACAGGGGTCTTGCACACCTTTTCTTGTGATGTTGGGATCTCTTACATCTTCTGCTGCGATATGGGGGTCTCACACACCTTGCTTTGTGATGTAGGGGACTTGCACACCTTGCTTTATGATATGGGGGTCTTGCAGTTTTGTGGAGATCTCGTTCCCTCTGCTCTTTGTTGTAAAGCTCTCACTCCCTCTGTTCAGTGTTTTGTGGAGGTCTCATTCATCCTGATACATATTAAAGGGGTCTTGCTTCCCCTGTTCAGCATTATAGGTTCTAATTCAGCATGTTGCGTACGGTGCAGGTCTCGTTTCTCTGCTCTATACGGTGGAGGTGTCGCTCTCTCAGGTCTGTATGGTGCAGGTCTCGTTTCTCTGCTCTATACGGTGGTGTCGCTCTCTCAGGTCTGTACGGTGGAGGTGTCGCTCTCTCAGGTCTGTATGGTGCAGGTCTCGTTTCTCTGCTCTATACGGTGGTGTCGCTCTCTCAGGTCTGTACGGTGGAGGTGTCGCTCTCTCAGGTCTGTACGGGGGAGGTCTCGTTTCTCTGGTCTATACGGTGGTGTCGCTCTCTCAGGTCTGTACGGTGGAGGTGTCGCTCTCACAGGTCTGTACGGTGGAGGTCTTGTGTCTCAGGTCTGTACGGTGGAGGTCTTGTGTCTCTGGTCTGTATGGTGGAGGTGTTGTCTCTCCGGTTTGTATGATGGAGGTGTTGTCTCTCCGGTTTGTATGGTGGAGGTGTCGCTCTCTCGGGTCTGTATGGTGGAGGTGTCGCTCTCTCAGGTCTGTATGGTGGAGGTCTCGTCTCTGGGGTCTGTATGGTGGAGGTGTCGCTCTCTCGGGTCTGTATGGTGGAGGTCTTGCTCTCTGGGGTCTGTATGGTGGAGGTGTCGCTCTCTCAGGTCTGTATGGTGAAGGTGTCGCTCTCTCAGGTCTGTATGGTGGAGGTCTCGTCTCTGGGGTCTGTATGGTGGAGGTCTCGCTCTCTCGGGCCTGTTTGATGGAGGTCTCGCTCTCTCGGGTCTGTATGGTGGAGGTGTCGCTCTCTCTGGTCTGTATGGTGGAGGTCTCGTCTCTCGGGTCTGTATGTTGGAGGTCTTGCTTTCTCTGATCGGTAAGCTGGAGGTCTCATGTCGGATTCAGCTGCTCCGTGCTGGTAGTCTCACTGAGCCTATGTCCTCTCTGTGCCTCATGGTGGTTGTCTCTTTCAGCCTGCTATGTCTATTTCTGTCTCTGTTCCCTCGTCCTGTGTCTGTAGACTCCTCCTTCTGCCTGCGCTCTCCCCCTCATCCCTTCTCCATCCTCCTGGTCCAGGGCTCAGGGTGTCTGAACGCTTTCCAGTCCAGATGCTCGATTTAAAGGGCTGTGATCAGCTGCTGCAGGGCGGCCGGGGGTCATTCCCGGGGGACCTCACATCTGTATCTCTGCTGCTCAGCTCTGCAGTTGGAATCTCTCTGGAAAAAAGAAGGGGAAGTGGAGCCGGGAGGAGCGAGTGCTGCTCCCCAATCCGGGCTCCTTTGTCTTGCCCCCTCTTACATTGTGTATCTCTAGGTCCTCAGTCTCCCAGAAGATGAAGCCACTGGTGACCTGAGGCGCTGGGGTCAGCCTGGGTTCTCTACTGTACAAGCAGTGGATACAAGGGGCTTGGGAGATCCCCAGAACCTGGACCCGATCACCGGCTCCTGGGATTATCCTAAGAAGCCAGAACCTGCTTTCTTTGGGTCACAATGTGCTGAGGGACAAGGATGGGCAGATGCTCCTGCAGCCTCCAGACTACTACCCCCAATCTCCACACAACATCCCCACAATCACCCTTTTGATCATCCTCTTCTTCTTCATGATCATCATCAATATTTTTATGATAATCAAACTTCTTCTCATCATGAACAACATCTTCATCATCTCCTCATTACTTGAGAGAGTAGTCATCATCCTCTTTAGTCCTTATCATCATTAAAGGTCCTGACCGGGAATAAAACAAAAGTTATATATTTCTTTGGTTAGGGGCTAAAAAACAATGAACTTCTTATTCTCACCCTCCAGCGATGTAATTGTGGCAGCCTCTACACACGGTGTGACCCCGGCAGTGTCTACACGCGGTGCAGCCCTGGCAGTCTACACATGCGGATCAACCCCTGCAGTGTCTACACGTGGTGCGGCCCCGGCAGTGTCTACACATGCGGAGCGACCCCGGCAGTGTCTACACATGCGGAGCGACCCCGGCAGTGTCTACACATGTGGCGCAACCGCGGGAATGTGTACATACGGCGCGACCCTGGTAGTGTATACACACGGCGTGACCCCGGCAGAGCACACCATCCCGGTAGTAGGTGCAGCCCAGTAGTAGATGTAGCCTGGTAGTAGGTACAGGCTGGTGCAGCCCGGCAGTAGGTGCAGCCCGGTAGTAGGTGCAGCCTGGTAGTAGGTACAGGCTGGTAGTAGGTACAGGCTGGTGGTTGATGCAGCCAAGTAGTAGGTGCAGCCCGGTAGTAGGTGCAGCCCGGTAGTAGGTGCAGCCCGGTAGTAGATGCAGCCCGGTAGTAGATGCAGCCTGGTAGAAGGTGCAGCCCGGTAGAAGATGCAGCTTGGTAGAAGGTGCAGCCCGGTAGTAGATGCAGCCCGGTAAAAGGTGCAGCCCGGTAGTAGGTGCAGCCCGGTAGAAGATGCAGCCCGGTAGTAGATGCAGCCCGGTAGTAGATGCAGCCTGGTAGTAGGTACAGGTTGGTGGTAGATGCAGCCTGGTGGTTGATGCAGCCCGGTAGTAGGTGCAGCCCGGTAGAAGGTGCAGCCCAGTAGAAGGTGCAGCCCGGTAGTAGGTGCAGCCTGGTAGAAGGTGCAGCCCGGTAGAAGGTGCAGCCCGGTAGAAGATGCAGCCCGGTAGAAGATGCAGCCCGGTAGTAGATGCAGCCCGTTAGAAGGTGCAGCCCAGTAGAAGGTGCAGCCCGGTAGTAGATGCAGACTGGTAGTAGATGCAGCCCGGTAGAAGGTGCAGCCCAGTAGAAGGTGCAGCCCGGTAGTAGATGCAGCCCGGTAGAAGGTGCAGCCCAGTAGAAGGTGCAGCCCAGTAGAAGGTGCAGCCCAGTAGAAGGTGCAGCCCGGTAGTAGATGCAGCCCGGTAGTAGATGCAGCCCGGTAGTAGGTTCAGCCCGGTAGTAAGTGCAGCCCGGTAGTAGGTGCAGCCTGGTAGTAGGTACAGGCTGGTAGTAGGTACAGGCTGGTGGTTGATGCAGCCGAGGAGTAGGTGCAGCCCGGTAGTAGATGCAGCCCGGTAGAAGGTGCAGCCCGGTAGAAGGTGCAGCCTGGTAGAAGGTGCAGCCCGGTAGAAGATGCAGCCTGGTAGTAGGTGCAGCCCGGTAGTAGGTGCAGGCTGGTAATAGATGCAGGCTGGTAGTAGATGCAGCCTGGTAGTAGATGGAGGCCGGTAGTAGGTGCAGCCTGGTAGTAGATGCAGCCTGGTAGTAGGTGCAGCCCGGTAGTAGATGCAGCCGGGTAGCAGGTGCAGACTGGTAGTAGATGCAGGCTGGTAGTAGATGCAGCCCAGTAGCAGGTGCAGACTGGTAGTAGATGTAGCCCGGTAGTAGGTGCAGGCTGGTAGTAGATGCAGCCCGGTAGTAGGTGCAGCCCAGTAGTAGGTGCAGCCCGGTAGTAGGTGCAGCCCGGAAGTAGGTGTAGGCTGGTAATAGATGCAGGCTGGTAGTAGATGCAGCCTGGTAGTAGATGGAGGCCGGTAGTAGGTGCAGCCTGGTAGTAGATGCAGCCTGGTAGTAGGTGCAGCCCGGTAGTAGATGCAGCCCGGTAGCAGGTGCAGACTGGTAGTAGATGCAGGCTGGTAGTAGATGCAGCCCGGTAGCAGGTGCAGACTGGTAGTAGATGCAGGCTGGTAGCAGATGTAGCCCGGTAGTAGGTGCAGGCTGGTAGTGGATGCAGGCTGGTAGTAGATGCAGCCCGGTAGCAGGTGCAGACTGGTAGTAGATGCTGCCCGGTAGCAGGTGCAGACTGGTAGTAGATGCAGGGATGGAGCTGTGTCCAAACTGTGAAAGCTGCACCTCTGGATTAGAGTGCTCAAAGACCTCGTGCTCCTCCCAGCCCAGGGGTTTTATCCTCCTGGTCAGGTGGTAGCACCTCTCCAATCACACTCCAGTTTACAATGCAGCTACATCACTGGTCAATAACTTACACTCACTTAACTATAGCCTATCCAGGCAGAGGCTACAGCTGCTATTACCTGAGCTCTCCCTGCATTACCCCTTTGGTGAGTGGTGCAGGGTCACCAGATGGATCCGGACAGGTAGAGGGTCTTATTCACAACTACCACCTTGCCTATAAGTTTTCAGGGGTGTTGCAGTTGCATATCACAGATGAGTTTCCGTTTTCCTTAAAGTTGCACATTGCATCTTGGATTCCTCCTTTCTTAGACCCCACCATGCTAGAAGCACCATCACTCGATAGTTTAGTCCAGTCCAGCTCCAAATCCTTCAGTTTGGGAGTTTTCGTAGATATTCTCTCCTGTAACAAGATCTTCTGCCACTTCAAAATTGTCATTCGTCTCACGAATAAAAATGAGAGATTGTACAGAATCAGAAACATTGATGCAAATAGTCTCCCATTTCTCCAATCCTTTATCGTGTAACTGTAGATCCTGAAAGACTGGCTGTCTACATGAATCTGCCTTCTCCGGACGCTCCACGAATGGTCTGCCAGGGTGAGATATTAGCTTAGCAACTACAAAACTTGCTTGCAGTGATGAAATATTTAGCCGTTTCTGCTTCACAAAATCTATTTTGGGCGAATTTTGGTGCTCCTGGTAATAATGACCGTGACATGAAAAACCCTGACCAGTTTATTTCTAAAAAAAAAATGCAGGACATCGACGGAATCCATCAAATCTAGAGATGAGCGAACACACTCGTCCGAGCTTGATGCTCGGGCATTAGCGTACTCGTAACTGCTCGTTGCTCGGACAAATACTTCGCCAGCTCGAGAAAATGGCATCTCCCACCGTTTTGATTTTTGGCGGCCAGAAACAGGGCCAATCACAAGCCAGGAGACTCTGCACTCCACCCAGCATGACGTGGTACCCTTACACGTGGATAGCAGTGGTTGGCTGGCCTGATCAGGTGACCCTGGAATAGACTAGCCCCTGCCCGCATCATTCTCTGTCTGGATGCCGTTAGGGAGAGAGCTGCTGCTGCAGGGAAAGCGTTAGGGTGTTCTATTAGAATAGTGTTAGGCAGGAGTGAGTCTACAAGAACCCAACAGGCCTTCTTAGGGCTACAATAGCGTTATATTTTTTTTTTTGTTTGCTTGTGGCCGGCCTTGCTGGCACTAGTAGTGCAGCTAGTACCATATTGTGACGAATTTGCATGGAGACTTGCGAACGTTATATTTAGCTCTTAGTGACACACATATCCACCTCAAACACCGAAGTGGGACAATTTATTAGGGGTTTGATTGAATTAGGCACAGTCTGACGATTTTTTTTTTTTTTCCAAAAATTAAAGGGACTTAAAATCCAGTCGTGTGCTGTCAGTGTAGGTTAGAAACTAGGCATACAAGAACCCAACCGACTTTCTTAGGCCTACAATAGCGTTATATATGTTTTGTTGATTTGCTTGTGGCTGGCCTTGCTGGCACTAGTAGTGCAGCTAGTAGCATATTGTGATGAATTTGCAGGGAGTCTTGCAAACGTTCTGTTTAGCTCTTAGTGACACACATATCCACCTCAAACACCTAAGTGGGACAATTTATTAGGGGTTTCATTGAATTAGGCACAGTCTGCTTTTTCTTTTTTTTTTACTTTTCTTTTTTTTATAACTCACAGTCATCAGGCACAGCACAAAATCCAGTTGTTGTGTGCTGTCAGTGTAGGTTAGAAACTAGCCATACGAGAACCCAACAGGCCTTCTTAGGGCTACAATAGCGTTATATATTTTATTTTTGGTTGATTTGCTTGTGGCTGGCCTTGCTGGCACTAGTAGTGCAGCTAGTACCATATTGTGACGAATTTGCAGGGAGACTTGCGAATGTTCTGTTTAGCTCTTAGTGACACACATATCCACCTCAAACACCGAAGTGGGACAATTTATTAGGGGTTTCATTGAATTAGGCACAGTCTGCTTTTTCTTTTCTTTTTATTTCAAAACTAAAAGTCATCAGGCACAGCACAAAATCCTGTTGTGTGCTGTCAGTGTAGGCTAGAAACCAGCCATAGCAATAGGATAGCATCGTTTTGTAAAAAAAAAACAAAAACACAAAAAAACCACAAAAAAAATTTACAGTTTACACTTTAATTTTGAAAATGTTGAACCCTAGGGGTAGGGGTAGAGGACGAGGGCGTCCAACTACTGCAGGGGTCAGAGGCCGTGGTCCTGGGCGGGGTGAGACACCAGAGCTACACTCCCTAGGTTCATGTCTCAAGTTACTGGGACTCGTGGTAGAGCACTGTTGAGGCCAGAACAGTGCGAACAGGTGATCTCGTGGATTGCGGACAATGCTTCTAGCCATTTGTCCACCAGTCAGTCTTCCACGCAGTCCACCCATGTCACCGAAATCAGCACTCCTCCACCTCAGCCTCCTTCCCCCCAGTCTGCCCCCTCCCAGGAAAATTTTGCATTTGAACCGGCGTACTCTGAGGAACTGTTTTCTGGACCCTTCCCAGAGTCACAAACCACTTGTCCGGTTGCTGCTGAGCTATTTTCCGATGCCCAGGTTTTCCACCGGTCGCAGTCTGTGGGTGAAGATGACATTGTTGACGTAGTGGAAGAAGTGTGTAAAGAGGTGTCGGACGATGAGGAGACACGGTTGTCAGACAGTGGTGAAGTTGTTGTCAGGGCAGGAAGTCCGAGGGGGGAGCAGACTGAGGGATCGGAGGATGATGAGGTGACAGACCCAAGCTGGGTTGATAGGCCGGGTGAACACAGTGCTTCTGAGATGGAGGCGAGTCCTCGACTAGAACAAGTTGGAAGAGGCAGTGGTGGGGCCAGAAGGAGAGGCAGGGCCAGAGCTGGTGCATCAGCGCCAAATGTTTCTCGTAGTCAAGCTCCCGTGGCGAGGGCTAGATTTTCTGAAGTCTGGAGGTTCTTTAAAGAAAAACTGGATGACCGACGGACTGTGGTGTGCAACCTGTGCCACACCAGGATCAGCAGGGGTTCCACCACTACCAGCTTAACCACCACCAGTATGCGCAGGCATATGAATGCTAAGCACCCCACTCAATGGAACTATGGCTGTTCACCTCCGGCCAGGCACACCACTGCTCCTTCCCCTGTGTCACCTGCTGCCTCTGCTAGTCAGCCCCCTGCCCAGGACCCCGTCCCAAACACCTCTCGTGCGAAAACCACACCTTCACCTCCACAGCATCCACCAATGTCTCCATGCGCAGCATTCAGCTCTCCATACCCCAGACGCTGGAGCGCAAGCCGAAGTACAGTGCAACCCACCCACACACCCAAGCCTTCAACGTCCACATCTCCAAACTACTTAGCCTGGAGATGCTGCCCTATGGGCTTGTAGAGACCGAGGCCTTTCGCAACCTCATGGCGGTGGCCGCCCCTCGTTATTTGGTCCCCAGCCGCCACTACTTTTCCCGATGTGCCGTCCCAGCCCTGCACATCATCCGTGCCCTGACCAACGCCGTTTCTGACAAGGTCCACCTGACCACGGACACGTGGACGAGTGCTGCCGGGCAGGGCCACTATATGTCGCTAACGGCACATTGGGTTAACTTGGTGGAGGCTGGGACTGAGTCTGACCCTGGGGCTGGTCATATACTGCCGACGCCGAGAATTGCGGGGCCTACCTCGGTCCAGGTCTCTCAGGCCTACTATGCCTTCTCCTCCTCCCACCCCTCCTCCTCCTCCGAATTACCATCCGTGGGCATGGCGTCATCAGTCGGTAGCTCTAGGCACAGCAGCAGTGCCGTCACTAAGAAACAGCAGGCGGTGCTCAAACTGCTGAGCCTAGGCGATAAAAGGCACACAACCCAAGAGCTATAACAGGGCATCACGGTGCAGACTGATCTGTGGCTGGCACCGCTGAACCTGAAGCCAGGCATGGTTGTGTGTGACAACGGCCGTAACCTGGTGGCGGCTCTGCAACTCGGCAGACTGACACATGTGCCATGCCTGGCCCATGTGTTAAATCTCATAGTTCAGCGGTTCCTCAAGACATACCCCAATCTGTCTGATTTGCTCACGAAGGTGCGCCGCATCTGTGCGCATTTCAGGAAGTCCAGCACAGATGCTGCCACTCTCAGGGCAGCGCAGCGCCGCCTCCAACTGCCCGCTCACCGATTGTTGTGCGACGTGCCCACGAGGTGGAATTCAACATTGACCATGTTATCCAGAGTTTACCAGCAGCGCAGAGCAATTGTAGACTGCCAGATGTCAACTTCCACCAGAACTGGTAGTCAGGTCAGTCAGCTTCCTCAAGTCTACAATGAGGAGTGGATGTGGATGTCTGATATCTGTCAGGTGCTGAGTAACTTTGAGGAGTCAACACAGATGGTCAGTGGCGATGCCACCATCATCAGCCTCACCATCCCGCTGCTTGGCCTGTTGAATAACTCTCTGGTCAGCATGAAGTCGGAAGCTTTGCGCTCGTCACAAGAGACGGGGGAAGAAGATTCCCTTGTTGATAGCCAAAGCACCCTCAGGTCTGTTTTTCAGCGCATATCGGAGGAGGATGAGGAGGAGAATGTTGGCGAGACAGAAAAGGGGACCATTGTTCAGTCCTTCACTGTTCAGCATGTATGGGCAGAAGAAGAGGAGTTGGCGGAGTAGGAAATGGAGAGTCAGGCCAGTGAGGGGAGTGAATTCTTGCGCGTTGGGACTCTGGCGCATATGGCAGATTTCATGCTAGGCTGCCTATCCCGTGACCCTCGCGTTCAAAGAATTTATTCCAGCACCGATTACTGGGTATTCACTCTCCTGGACCCACGGTACAAGCAAAATCTTTCCACTCTCATCCCTGGAGAGGAAAGGAGTGTGAAAATGCATGAATACCAGCAGGCCCTGGTGCACAAGCCGAAACAGTATTTCCCTTCTGACAGCGCTAGCGGCAGAGGGCGTACTTCTGCGGGACAAGTAGCGAGGGAGAGTAGGCGAGCAGGCAGCTTGTCCAACACTGGCAGGGGTACGCTTTACAAGGCCTTTGCCAGTTTTATGTCACCCCAGCAAGACACTGTCACCTGTCCCCAGTCTCGGCAGAGTAGGGCTGATCTTTACAGAAAGATGGTGAGGGAGTACGTAGCTGACCATACCATCGTCCTAAATGATCACACAGCTCCCTACAACTACTGGGTTTCAAAGCTGGACATGTGGCACGAACTGGCGCTGTACACCTTGGAGGTTCTTGCCTGCCCTGCCGCTAGCGTGTTGTCTGAGCGGGTTTTCAGTGCAGCTGGTGGCATCATCACCGATAAGTGTACACGCCTGACGCTTATCAAGATGAATAAAGCCTGGATTTCTCAGGATTTCCATTCTCCACCAGGTGAAAGAAGCTCAACCTGAATAATGTATGCACTCCTCCTCCTTATTTTCCTCCTTCTCCTACTCTTTGTACACTAAAGCAGAGGAAACTGACTATTTTATGCCAGGGCCAACTGGCTCTAGCTATAGTAATCTATGTATTTAATTTTTCTGGAGGGCCACCTACCCGGTCCTCTGTTTTAAACAATTTTTGGGAGTGCCACATAACGATACTCAATTTATTTAATTTTTCTGGAGGACCACCTGCCTGCTCCTCTGGTTTGAAAACTTTTTTGGACTGCCACATACAGGCACTATCCAAATTTAATTGTCTCCATAGCAGCCTCCACATGTCGTCTTTATAGCTGCCTCCACACATCATCTCCATAGCTGCCACCATACATCGTCCCCTTAGCAAACGAGCTGTGTCAGGCAGAATTTTGGGTTGTTTTCATGGCTTCCACATCAAACTTGTTAACTTTGTCGCCACCCTGCTGTGTTATCCACAAAATATACTGGCAAACTTTTATCATTTACCGATATTATTTCAGTGCTTCCTGCGCATCTGTTTACATACCCCTCACCCGCCATAACCAAGCTAATTACTTATAAGGACAGTAATACACTTGATCTTATACAAAAGGTTCTTAGAAGTGCTGTTTGTAGCCCCCGCCTGCTTTGAAAATGATAATTTTTTCAAAGTAAACGCTTCTGGCCCCCAGGCCCATTTTGGGTGGGGAGGAGCCGAGAGACAGGGGCTTGGACAGGCGAAAGCTCGCCTGGCAGCGGACCGCCAGCTCCATCCCAAGATTAGGCAGCCTCAGAGGCATCCATGCATACTGCCCCTGCTGTTTCCTGTCCATTTCGCCTCCACCGCGTCCACCAATGTCTCCATGCGCAACTTTCAACTCTCTATACCCCAGACGCTGGAGCGCGAGAGGATATACAGCACAGATACATAATGGAACTCCGCGCATCTGTCGCCGCCATTCTGGAGACCTGAAGTTTCAATCATAGCTCTTAGTCATGGAAGTCGTCTCCATGGTTGCCTCCACATGTTGTCCCCTTATCAAACGAGCTGTGTCAGGTTCATTTTTCGGGCGTTTCACCAGATATGTTATGGAACTTGGTCACTATGTCGCCACCATGCTGTGTTATCGACTCAATATACCGTCAACCTTTTGTTCACATAGGAAATCATTTCAGTGCTTCTTGCTCACCTCCTTTGGTTCCTCTCTGCCACCCATTGGTTTGAAGCCTGAGTCCATTTGGGGTATGTCGCCATGACACTCTCTAGCCTGCCGCTGCCTCTGCATGCCGTCCCCTATAGTGTCAGGGTCAATTATTGGATGTTTTAGATGCTATCTAGCCTCATTCGGTCACTCTGTCATGGCCATGCTGTTGCCCATAATTTTGGCATAATGATGCGATTAAGCAGCCTCAGAGGCATCCATGCATGCGGCCCCTGCTGTTTCCTGTCCATTTCCGTGCTGTTTCCATCATTTTCTGTGGTTTCCAGGTGTTTGACCAAGCTTCCCTGGCCAAACCTTTGTTCCCATTGAAAAATGCTCGAGTTTCCCATTGACTTCAATGGGGCTCGTTATTCGAGACGAGCACTCGAGCATTGGGAAAAGTTTGTTTCGAATAACGAGAACCCGAGCATTTTAGTGCTCGCTCATCTCTAATCAAATCCAAAGTAGTCCACAGCAGGCCCAGTCCTGGAAGAGAAAACCACACACACAAAAAGGGCTCAATGCCAAGGAGGGGTGTGAGGGACATGCTCATTGTCTAAGGGGGACAGGCTTGTTTCCACCGGGTGGGTGGGGGGGGACATGCTTGTTGCATGGTGTGGGGGACAGGCTCGTTGCCAAGGGGTGTGAGGACATGCTCGTAGCCAAGGGGTGTGAGGGACATGCTCGTAGCCAAGGGGTGTGAGGGACATGCTCGTAGCCAAGGGGTGTGAGGGACATGCTCGTAGCCAAGGGGTGTGAGGGACATGCTCGTAGCCAAGGGGTGTGAGGGACATGCTCGTAGCCAAGGGGTGTGAGGGACATGTTCGTAGCCAAGGGGTGTGAGGGACATGTTCGTAGCCAAGGGGTGTGAGGGACATGCTCGTAGCCAAGGGGTGTGAGGGACATGCTCGTTGCCAAGGGGTGTGAGGGACAGGCTCGTTGCCATGGGGTGTGAGGGACAGACTTGTTGCCATGGGGTGTGAGGGACAGGCTCGTTGCCATGGGGTGTGAGGGACAGACTTGTTGCCATGGGGTGTGAGGGACAGGCTCGTTGCATGGTGTGGGGGACAGGCTCGTTGCCACGGGGTGTAGGGGACAGGCTCGTTGTATGGTGTGGGGACAGGCTCGTTGCCATGGGGTGTAGGGGACAGGCTCGTTGCTATGGGGTATAGGGGACAGGCTCGTTGATAAGGGGTGTGAGGGACATGCTAGTCGACAAGGGGTGTGAGGGATAGGCTCGTTGCATGGTGTGGGCTCGTTGCCATTGGGTGTGAGGGACAGGCTCGTCGCATGGTGTCTGGGACAGGCTCGTTGATTGGTGTGGGGGACAGGCTCGTTGCCATGGGGTGTAGGGGACAGGCTCTTTGCCATAGGGTGTAGGGGACAGGCTCGTTGCCACGGGGTATGAGGGACATGCTCGTTGACAAGGGGTGTGAGGGACAGGCTCGTTGCTTGGTGTGGGGGACAGGCTCGTTGCCATGGGGTGTAGGGGACAGGCTCGTTGCCATGGGGTGTAGGGGACAGGCTCGTTGCCATGGGGTGTGGGGGACAGGCTCGTTGCATGGTGTGGGGGGCAGGCTTGTTAACAAGTTTTAGTTTTTTGTTTACATTTTTCGCTCCATAACTTTTTATTTTTGTGTTTACGGGGCTGTAGGAGGCCTTTTCTGTGATGGCATTTTTATATTCCATGCCAGTTATTAAAAAGCTGGAAAATAATTCCAAATACAATGAAATTGTAGAAAAAACATTTGCGCAGATTTCTATTTGACAGATTTGACGTCTTTCACTGTGTGCTCCAAATGACAGCTGTAGTTTATTCCTTGGGCAGGCAACTTCACTGGAATACCAAAGTGATATAGGTTTTAAGTTTTAATAATTTTAGAAATTTAAAGCCGTTTGTAAAAAATTTTTTTGCCCTATTCTTACACAAATACATTTTTCATACGTATGCACATGTGTATGGTATCATTTTTTGCTATATTGATACCATTTTGGGGACTGTATGACCTTTTGATCACTTATTAAATTTTGTGTGTTACAAAATTACAAAAAAAGTGGGGTTTCTGACATTTGGACACGATTTTCCGTTACAGGGTAATGAGGTCCCAGGGAGCAATGAACCATTCCAAGATAGTGGTGCCCACTCTCACGAGTGCTCCTGCCACCCATGTCTCAGGTCGAACCCATGTGCCTCACCAGCCCAGCCACAGGCTTTCTCACCTCTCCTTGCTCCAGCGATGGTCCCAATAAGATCCGGCCATGGATCCCGCCAAGGTTCCGCTACCTGAACTGGCTGATCTCACCACCATCATGGCTCTGTAATAACAGCAGATTGCTCTGCAAGGCCAGCAACTTAGCCAGCTCACCGCCATCATAAAGCAGATGTTGGCTACACACCAGCAGTGGCCAGTTCCTGCGGCACCTTCAGCTACAGTCGAATTGAAGCCTACACAGTTCGTTATAGAATGGTCTAAGGTGGCTTTCAGTCTTCTCTCCACAAAAGTCCTGGCACGGGCTACTCCTCTCTGGGACAGGAATGACCCAGTCACAGCTAATCTCACCATATTCCTGAATTCTGGTCCGTCTTCGAGGAACCAGCCTGGGCATCTTCTGCTGAAACCGCCTTACTGAATCTATGTCAAGAGGACTTGTCAGTTGGTGACTACACGGTTCAAATATGCACTCGTATGAAGCGGCCTTGGTTGGCACCTTTAAGAAGGGTTTGCCCTGTCGTATTAAAGATGCTCTGTCTGCACAGCACCTACCGTCATTGCTGAGTGAAGAAGCTATCGCCAAGCTGAAGTCTACCTTTGCCTCTGCTCCTGTATTCACTCGACCTGACATGGTGAAACCGTTCCTGTTAGAGGTTGACGCTTCCTCGGTAGGACCTGGAGCCTTTTTCACCCAGGAAGGGCCCAAAGGCCAGACTCTCACTTGCGGTTTCTTCTAGAAAACCTTGGCGGCCGCAGAGGGGAATTACTCCATAGATGATCGGGAGCTTCTGGCCATAAAGCTTGGAAGAGTGCCGTTGCTTTCTGGAAGGAGCTTGTCATCCAGTCTCGCCTCAATCCACAACAGGCTTGTTAGTCTCTCTTCTTCTTTCAATTCAACTTCCAGATCCATTTCCATCTGGCACAGCAGAATGTCAAAGGCAATGCCCTCTCTCGTGCCTCAGATGTTACTGGGGACAAGCCAGCTCCTCGACATATCTTTCTTCCTCAAAGGATCGTTGTTGCCGCTCCTGTGGATCTACGGCAATTTCCACCTGGCAAGACCTATGACAGACCTGCCCTTCGGAAGAGCATATTATCTTGGGGACATTGCTCTCGTGTGGCTGGGCACCTTGGGATGCAGAGATCTGTCACTCTCATTTCTACTGGTTGCCAGGTCTAGTCAAGGATGTTCGAGACTTTGTGAGTTCCTGCAGAGTAAAAATAATAATTCTTTATTTTATATGGCCCACACAGATTATGCAGCGCTGCCATCATGTCTCAAACCACTAGTTCTGCTCCTGCCACTGCCTATACTCAGCTGTGGGAGGCCTCACGTGGCCATGGACTTTATTACAGATCTTTTACTTTCCTCCAGTAACCCTGCCATCTGGGTGGTCGCAGACCTCCACTTTGTACCTCTGCCTGGTCTGCCGTCAGCTCGTCTTGACAGCCTGTTCTTTCTCCACATCTTCCGTCTTCATGGACTTCTTCAGCACGTTGTCTCGGACTGAGGGGTCCAGTTTATTTCCAGGTTCTGGCGTTTCCTTGTGCAGCCAACTTCAAATGAAGCTGGACTACTCCTCTACCTATCATCCACAGTCATATGGGCAAGTAGAGAGAGTCAGACTCTGGACTGTTATCTTCGGCACTATGTTTCCGCTCGACAGGTCGCTGCTCCACCCTATAACCATGGGCTGAATTCTATAATTCCCTGGACTCTGAATCTGCCAGTGCCGCTCCGTTCTTTATTGTCTATGGATGACATCCACGCCCACCTCTTCCTCTCTCTGTGAATTCTGATTTTCCTGCCGTAGAAGACCTCAAGTCCATCTGGGAGCAATCTTGGCAGTCTCCACTTCGGGCGTCCGCCCGCACCAAAACCCAGACCAAGAAAAGCAGCTCTCTTCCAGTCTTCTCTCCAGGTGATGAAGTGTGGCTGTCCTCCAGATATGTCCGGCTGAAGATTCCCAGCTATAAACCCGGTCCTCGTTTCCTTGGTCCATTTGAGGTGTTAAAGCGAATCAACCGCATGGCTTACAAACTCATCCAGTTATCCTGAATCGCTTTTCCCGGCAAGTAACTCCTCCTTCTTCTGATTCCACCAATGTCTTTGAAGTAAAGGAGATCCGGGCCATTAAGATGGTGAGTCAGAAGTTTTTGTCTTATCAACTGGAGAGGATTCGGGCAAGAGCAGAGATCTTGGGGGCCCGAAGTCAACATCTTGGACCTCAGTGTTCTTCAGAGGTTCTTGCAGGCCAATAAGAGGGGGAGGCCAGAGGAGGGGTAGTGTTACGGGTGCTCCTGCGACCCATGTCTAGGGTCGCAGGCATACCTACGTGCCCTACCAGCACAGCTGCAGGTTTGGTTGAAGGACATCTTCCATCAGATTACTCACATGCACTCTTGTTACCTCTAGGGGTGGATGGTAGTATTTTTCATTAATCACTTAACACTCAAGTCAAATTGAGAAGTAACGGCCACATGTGGGGGGTTTCTGCACTCGGGAGGAGGGTCTGCCTCACTCCCCCTTCCTCCCCCCCGTCTGCCCCTGCCACCTGCTCGCATTTACCTCCTACCCTCCAACTTTGGGTATTGTATGACCAGGTTCAGGGACACCATTATTTATGCACTTTATCTGCACAGGCCACATTGTGAATTTTGTTAACCTATTGTTTATACATGAATTGTTTGCGGATATTTGATTGACCAACTTGGGACAGGGAGTTTTGGGCATCACTTGCCCTTGGTAGCTGCATACATCCGTTGGATGTATTTTGAGTGTTTTTAATTTTTGATTGTATGTATAGTCTCCTTATGAATTAATAAACTTTGTTATAATTGTTATATCCTACACATGCATCCACCTTTGTCTTTGTTGTGGTTATATATAGTCTATTGGGATGGCGTGGATGTTATCATACACAATACTATATAGGTAGTGCCCGCTCATTTCTTTGCTTCATGCACGGCCTTATGTGGCCGTTACTTCATGAGAAGTAACGGCCACATAAGGGGGGTCTCTACACTCGGGAGAAGTAACGGCCACATGTGGGGGGTCTCTGTATTCGGGGGAGGTAACGGCCACATAAGGGAGGTCTCTGTACTCGGGAGAAGTAACGGCTACATGTGTGTGTGTGTGGGGAGGGGGCTCTGGACTCGGGAGAAGTAACGGCCACATGTGGGGTGGGGGGTTATCTGTACTTCTCTCCATCTATCTTTAGATACCCTTTAGCAGCTCCGCCTCCTTCCACATGGCACCTTGGCACTTCTCATCCACACCTCTTTGGACCCCTTACTGGTTTTTATTTCTTTGGGCCCTCCTCACACACCTTTTGACAGGCAATAGCACTTTTTTGTTTTGCACGGGTTTTTCTGACGAGCTAGGATCCCTTCATATTTCTCCCTTCTCTTGTTCTTCTCTTCACTTTTCATCTCATACTGCACCACATCCACACTCTCACTCTGACCTTTTTCACCCTCTAGATACGAAGTAGACTTTCTACATTTCACAGGTTTAACCTTAATGGACTAATTAACACCATATATATATTTTTTCTTCCACCAGGAAGGCGGTACTCTTTGTTAATCTGTTTCTTATATTGCCTGCTTTCTTTGGAAAACAAAAGGGCGTCATGTCCAGTGAAAGACCTAGATCCATCTATCCTTCTTCTATCAAGCCCTTCCTTTGCCTGTGGGACTTGTTCTATGACGCTTATGTATAATTTTTGTAACCTATGTCACCGCTTATGCTTACCATCTGTGGCTGTCCTTGCTGCTTACCCCACATCTTCTGGTCCTTTAGCCTTGTCCTATAATTGTATATATTCACACTGTACTATTTATTTGAAATTTTGCTTACATGGTCCATGGGACACACTTACTCTACTTATTGACTGATTATATGCTATCATATTTTGTCCTTATGTCGTGTGTCTGTCCTGGCGGGGCGTGGCCCTCGGCCCTTCGTCCTTTCCACCGTTCATTGTTCGCCAACCTGCAGTTTCATATTTGATTTTATCGTATATCCTACACCGGCATACTCTCTACTTCCTATGTGCGCACAGGCATGACTCATAATTGATTTTACTCGCGGCACTTTGATCATTTGATGTACCTTTTGACTCATTTTCTATAAATAAATGTATCTTAAAATTATTTCTTATGGTATCTGTCCTGTGCGCATCATTCGTCTATGCCTTGGCGCATCCAACATAATACCTGGATTTCATAATAGTGGGTGATATTCACATTTTTTGTATATTGATCTCCATTTATTGATATGATCTTGTGGGCCTTCACTTGTCCGATTATCGCATAATATCTCGGCTCTCTGGTAGTTCGTCTGATATTTATCCGGTCTATATGCAGCCTTTTGGTCTCATCGCTTTTGCACATAAAGTTTTTACTTACCATTTTATTGTTTATTTTCCTGGCGCCTCGATAGTTCGTCCGATACATTCTCTGTTTATGTGTATCATGCATGCTCGCCGTCTCTAGTTCTGATCGTCTGGTTCACTCATTCCCCAGCGCTTGATTTATTTCACTTACACCAGCTCGACCTGGTGGCACTACACCAGTTTTTGTTATATTTATTTCTTTGTACCATTTGGTTACTCACACTCTCTCCTTTGTTTGCCTCCACACACTTTTTGAACTCGAATTTGTGGACCACTTACTCGTTCTATGGTCCGTTTATTACAATGGACACTACTTTTGTGAACCTTACTTTATAATAAAATATTTCTTTAACACATCATATTTGTATTCGATCCGAATATATAGCATTTGGGTTCATGTATATGTATGACACATTGTTTGATCACCTCTTTGGTAAAATCTCTGCAAGGGAAACTTAATAATTTTTCTAGTTTTCATCATTTTACTTTCTATGTTTATTATTTCTATCATACAGGCTTTCAGTAGAACTATGACATTTTATGTGGGCATTGTGTGCGCTTTTGTCATACATACTTTACCAGGGAATTTAGTCGCGTCCTGGAGCTCTTCTAAAATATAGGTGGAACGCACCATGTGACATTTAAATATCACTTCCGGCTCCTTTGACATACAGGTGGAACGCACCATCCAGGCGTCATTTCCGGCCGCCTAACCGGAAGTGGGCGTTTCTTTGCTCGGCGTCCGCGCTCGGCCAGGACAGACACACTCCATTTAAGCGTGCGAGTTACACTCGCATGTTATCCCCTGAGGAAGCCCGCTTGACGGGCGATACGCGTGGGGCATCTGTGATCCCGCCTTCCCCCCAGGTCCCATCTCCGGTGGTAATGTTGTCTTATACCTTTCTATAATCACTGCATTTGTGCTCATATTTGCATCTATATTTGCCTGCCTCACCGCAGGTGGTTTGTCTTTTGCAATATAATTGTTGTTTACATTACACTGGGAGTAGTGGCCATCATATATACTTTTTTACATCTTTCTGTATTTATTTATCCATCCATGCATATGGGGATAGGGGGATTTTCTTTGCTTGTTTCTCCCTTTAATGGGATGTTTTAAATGGTTTTAACATTTGATCGCATAATAAAGATTTGTATTTTCACATCACATCTGCCTTTTCTCTCTTTTTAAATTTACAATTTCGTATTGGATGTGCTTATTTACCTTCATTTGTTACCCCATTAGTTTTTTCTTTGGGTCTCTGGACTCGGGAGAAGTAACGGCCACATGTGGGGGGGGGGGGGGTCTCTGTACTCGGTAGAAGTGACGGCCACATGTGGGAGGATCTCTGGACTCGGTAGAAGTAACGGCCACATGTGGGAGGATCTCTGGACTCGGGAGAAGTAACGGCCACATGTGGGAGGATCTCTGGACTCGGGAGAAGTAACGGCCACATGTGGGAGGATCTCTGGACTCGGGAGAAGTAACGGCCACATGTGGGAGGATCTCTGGACTCGGGAGAAGTAACGGCCACATGTGGGGGGTCTCTGCACTCGGGAGAAGTAACCGGAGGGCCAAATCCTCGTCACTGGGGATTATATACTCATCCCCTGGGGGCCGAATGCTCGTCCCCTGGAGGCCGAATACTTATCCCCGGGGGGTGAACACTTATCCCCGGGGGCCGGATACCTGTATAAATGGTTACTTCCTTCTAAGAGAACCTGTCATCAGGTGACCTTTTTCTGGCTCCCCCACGTCCCCCGGGTAGAGGATAGTGTACTGGAGCTTGTCCGGAGCCTCGATATATACAGGAAAACCTGGAATCTTCTTCCATCTGTAAGGGGAAATTCATTTACTTCTCCATCTCTAATCCATCATCTCTACATACATCATCCTACGCTGTAAGCGAGTGCTGACCTGTTACAGCCACCACCCGGAGGACCTGCGGCAGTACAGCTCTCCACACCCACAGGGCAGCACATAGACGAGGTTCATGCAGCTTTATACAGGTGATGATTTAACCTCTTTTTGACCTTTTGGTAATATTAGGGAAACTGCGCACGATGCAGATCTTCTTGTGGATAATCAGTAAGAAGATCTATAACAAAAACCACTCAACGATACAACACTGGTAATAGCTGATACATGGTACAGGGTCAGGATGTCTGCAGTGTAATAATATCACATGTTATGGATGATACATGGTACAGGGTCAGGAGGGGCCGGGGTGTCTGCAGTGTAATAATATCACATGTTATGGAGGATACATGGTACAGGGTCAGGAGGGGCGGGATGTCTGCAGTGTAATAATATCACATGTTATGGATGATACATGGTACAGGGTCAGGAGGGGCCGGGATGTCTGCAGTGTAATAATATCACATGTTATGGATGATACATGGTACAGGGTCAGGAGGGGCGGGATGTCTCCAGTGTAATAATATCACATGTTATGGATGATACATGGTACAGGATCAGGATGTCTGCAGTGTAATAATATCACATGTTATGGATGATACATGGTACAGGGTCAGGAGGGGCCGGGATGTCTGCAGTGTAATAATATCACATGTTATGGATGATACATGGTACAGGGTCAGGAGGGGCCGGGATGTCTGCAGTGTAATAATATCACATGTTATGGATGATACATGGTACAGGGTCAGGATGTCTGCAGTGTAATAATATCACATGTTATGGATGATACATGGTGCAGGGTCAGGAGGGGCCGGGATGTCTGCAGTATAATAATATCACATGTTATGGATGATACATAGTACAGGGTCAGGAGGGCCAGGATGTCTGCAGTGTAATAATATCACATGTTATGGATGATACATGGTACAGGGTCAGGAGGGGCCGGGATGTCTGCAGTGTAATAATATCACATGTTATGGATGATAAATGGTACAGGGTCAGGAGGGGCTGGGACGTCTGCAGTGTAATAATATCACATGTTATGGATGATGCATGGTACAGGGTCAGGAGGGGCTGGGATGTCTGCAGTGTAATAATATCACATGTTATGGATGATACATGGTACAGGGACAGGAGGGGCCGGGATGTCTGCAGTGTAATAATATCACATGTTATAGATGATACATGGTACAGGGTCAGGAGGGGCCAGGATGTCTGCAGTGTAATAATATCACATGTTATAGATGATACATGGTACAGGGTCAGGAGGGGCCAGGATGTCTGCAGTGTAATAGTATCACATGTTATAGATGATACATGGTACAGGGTCAGGAGGGGATGTCTGCAGTGTAATAATATCACATGTTATGGATGATACATGGTGCAGGGTCAGGAGGGGCCGGGATGTCTGCAGTGTAATAATATCACATGTTATGGATGATACACGGTACAGGGTCAGGAGGGGCCGGGATGTCTGCAGTGTAATAATATCACATGTTATGGATGATACATGGTACAGGGTCAGGATGTCTGCAGTGTAATAATATCACATGTTATGGATGATACATGGTGCAGGGTCAGGAGGGGCCGGGATGTCTGCAGTGTAATAATATCACATGTTATGGATGATACATGGTGCAGGGTCAGGAGGGGCCAAGATGTCTGCAGTGTAGGTACAGTGGATGTACGCAGCTCCTGCTCTGTGTAAAGGAGAAGCCAAAAGACAAAATAAAAAACGGAAATAAAACTGCAGAAAATGTATTAAAAACAATCAGAAGTTCTGTGTCCTGAGAACCTCCCTGGTGGTGCCCCCCGGTGGTCAGTTACTCCCAGTCCTCCTCCTGCATCCTGGTGGTGCCCCCCGGTGGTCAGTTACTCCCAGTCCTCCTCCTGCATCCTGGTGGTGCCCCCCGGTGGTCAGTTACTCCCAGTCCTTCTCCTGCATCCTGGTGGCGCCCCCCGGTGGTCAGTTACTCCCTTTGCTCCTCCTGCACCCTGGTGGCGCCCCCCGGTGGTGAGTTACTCCCAGTCCTCCTCCTGCATCCTGGTGGTGCCCCCCGGTGGTCAGTTACTCCCAGTCCTCCTCCTGCATCCTGGTGGTGCCCCCCAGTGGTCAGTTACTCCCAGTCCTTCTCCTGCATCCTGGTGGTGCCCCCCGGTGGTGAGTTACTCCCAGTCCTCCTCCTGCATCCTGGTGGTGCCCCCCGGTGGTCAGTTACTCCCAGTCCTCCTCCTGCATCCTGGTGGTGCCCCCCGGTGGTCAGTTACTCCCAATCCTTCTCCTGCATCCTGGTGGCGCCCCCCGGTGGTCAGTTACTCCCAGTCCTCCTCCTGCATCCTGGTGGTGCCCCCTGGTGGTCAGTTACTCCCAGTCCTTCTCCTGCATCCTGGTGGCGCCCCCCGGTGGTCAGTTACTCCCTTTGCTCCTCCTGCACCCTGGTGGCGCCCCCGGTGGTGAGTTACTCCCAGTCCTCCTCCTGCATCCTGGTGGCGCCCCCGGTGGTCAGTTACTCCCAGTCCTCCTCCTGCATCCTGGTGGTGCCCCCCGGTGGTCAGTTACTCCCAGTCCTCCTCCTGCATCCTGGTGGCGCCCCCCGGTAGTCAGTTACTCCCAGTCCTCCTCCTGCATCCTGGTGGTGCCCCCCGGTGGTCAGTTACTCCCAGTCCTTCTCCTGCATCCTGGTGGCGCCCCCCGGTGGTCAGTTACTCCCTTTGCTCCTCCTGCACCCTGGTGGCGCCCCCCGGTGGTGAGTTACTCCCAGTCCTCCTCCTGCATCCTGGTGGTGCCCCCCGGTGGTCAGTTACTCCCAGTCCTCCTCCTGCATCCTGGTGGTGCCCCCCGGTGGTCAGTTACTCCCAATCCTCCTCCTGTATCCTGGTGGTGCCCAGTTACTCCCAGTCCTCCTCCTGCATCCTGGTGGCGCCCCCCGGTGGTCAGTTACTCCCAGTCCTCCTCCTGCATCCTGGTGGCGCCCCCGGTGGTCAGTTACTCCCAGTCCTCCTCCTGCATCCTGGTGGCGCCCCCGGTGGTCAGTTACTCCCAGTCCTCCTCCTGCACCCTGGTGGCGCCCCCGGTGGTGAGTTACTCCCAGTCCTCCTCCTGCATCCTGGTGGCGCCCCCGGTGGTCAGTTACTCCCAGTCCTCCTCCTGCATCCTGGTGGTGCCCCCCGGTGGTCAGTTACTCCCAGTCCTCCTCCTGCATCCTGGTGGCGCCCCCCGGTAGTCAGTTACTCCCAGTCCTCCTCCTGCATCCTGGTGGTGCCCCCCGGTGGTCAGTTACTCCCAGTCCTTCTCCTGCATCCTGGTGGCGCCCCCCGGTGGTCAGTTACTCCCTTTGCTCCTCCTGCACCCTGGTGGCGCCCCCCGGTGGTGAGTTACTCCCAGTCCTCCTCCTGCATCCTGGTGGTGCCCCCCGGTGGTCAGTTACTCCCAGTCCTCCTCCTGCATCCTGGTGGTGCCCCCCGGTGGTCAGTTACTCCCAATCCTCCTCCTGTATCCTGGTGGTGCCCAGTTACTCCCAGTCCTCCTCCTGCATCCTGGTGGCGCCCCCCGGTGGTCAGTTACTCCCAGTCCTCCTCCTGCATCCTGGTGGCGCCCCCGGTGGTCAGTTACTCCCAGTCCTCCTCCTGCATCCTGGTGGCGCCCCCGGTGGTCAGTTACTCCCAGTCCTCCTCCTGCATCCTGGTGGCGCCCCCCAGTGGTCAGTTACTCCCAGTCCTCCTCCTGCATCCTGGTGGCGCCCCCGGTGGTCAGTTACTCCCTGTCCTCCTCCTGCATCCTGGTGGCACCCCCGGTGGCGAGTTACTCCCTTTGCTCCTCCTGCATCCTGGTGGTGCCCCCCGGTGGTCAGTTACTCCCAGTCCTCCTCCTGCATCCTGGTGGCACCCCCGGTGGTGAGTTACTCCCAGTCCTCCTCCTGCATCCTGGTGGCGCCCCCCGGTAGTCAGTTACTCCCAGTCCTCCTCCTGCATCCTGGTGGCGCCCCCCGGTGGTCAGTTACTCCCAGTCCTCCTCCTGCATCCTGGTGGTGCCCCCGGTGGCGAGTTACTCCCTTTGCGCCTCCTGCATCCTGGTGGCGCCCCCCGGTGGTCAGTTACTCCCAGTCCTCCTCCTGCATCCTGGTGGCGCCCCCGGTGGCGAGTTACTCCCTTTGCTCCTCCTGCATCCTGGTGGCGCCCCCCGGTGGTCAGTTACTCCCAGTCCTCCTCCTGCATCCTGGTGGTGCCCCCCGGTGGTCAGTTACTCCCAGTCCTCCTCCTGCATCCTGGTGGCGCCCCCGGTGGCGAGTTACTCCCTTTGCTCCTCCTGCATCCTGGTGGCGCCCCCCGGTGGTCAGTTACTCCCAGTCCTCCTCCTGCATCCTGGTGGTGCTCCCCGGTGGTCAGTTACTCAAAGTCCTCCTCCTGCATCCTGGTGGTGCCCCCCGGTGGTCAGTTACTCCCAGTCCTCCTCCTGCATCCTGGTGGCGCCCCCGGTGGTGAGTTACTCCCTTTGCTCCTCCTGCATCCTGTTGGATAAGGTCTCCAGACATTGCAGGATATCTTCGCGGCCACGGTAGGTGCTCTTCAGGCCTCGGGGGATGTTGCGGCATGAGGTGAGGTCCAGATGTGTGAGGGCCCGGCATGCTGACAGCGCGTCTCTGCACAGAGAAGACAGTGTGAGTGGGATACGGCAGCGCTGCATGGAGCGGACTATGCAGCAGTCCTCACCTGACAGCAGCGGCAGGGACTTTGGTTCCTGTCAGGTTGAGGGACTGTAGCGTCTGGTTGGTGCCTCCTTCAGAGAGGATCTCCAGGGCTTGGCTCAGGTCACCCTCTGTGAAGTTGAGGCCGGTCAGGTCCAGCTCCTGCAGACTGTGTCGCCAACGCCTGACGAGCGAGGAGCAGCCAGTAGAGGGCAGCGAAGTCTTCACCATGGAGCAGTACATGCCCAGGTAGAGGCGCTCTAGATCTGCAGACAGAGAGGACAATGAGGCTGCATGTCACACATCGAGGAGAGGGAATGCTGGGAGATTATGGGAGCAGATAGCGTGTACCCTCTACTCACCTGTACATGGTAGGACACAGATACTCTCGGGGGTGACCTTGTAGCAGCCGCGCAGGTCCAGCACTCTCAGGGACGTGCAGTCTCTCAGCAGTCTCTCGCACACACGGTCATTGACTAGTGAGTAGGTGGATGTGGCCAGACACAGCTCCTCCAGGCAGCAGAACCCCGGACCCCTGGAGGAGGACAAAGTCTTCAGCTTCAGAGAGAAGATGACATTGAGCAGTCGCAGCACCTGGGGACAGAAAAGACACGGAGGAGAGGACCCTCAGGTGTGGCCTCCCGGGGGGCATTACCCCGCTCCCGTCATACCTCCAGCTTTGGGCAGAAGGCATGGAGCCCCTCGGCAAAGATGTTCAGCTCAATCCTTGTTTCCTTCATCCCTCTATTCACCTCCAGGATCCGCAGCTCCGGGCAGGAGCCACTCTGACACACAAAAGTCACTATTAGTACAGGCGGAGGATGGGGGTGATAGTACTCCAGGGTGGAGGGGTCTCTCACCGTCAGCAGGTTTAGGATGCTATTAGTCTGGGAACTAAGGGACAGGTACAGGCACTTCAGGGAGGCTCCACGCACCTCCAAGAAGCGGGACACCGCGTTCCCATCTACCTGAGGAGAAAGTCACATGTCACAGTCACATCCAATGAGTGTGGAGTGCCCCGCCCCCGCAGAACCTACCTGAGAGTCCTGCAGATTGAGGGAGAGCAGATGAGGGCAGCGGTCAGCCACGGCTACCAGACCCTCCGACATCACCTTACTGCAGTGAGACAGCGTCAGAGAGGTCAGCAGAGGGCAGGAGGAGGCGAGACTCTGCAAGAGACAGGCATCAAGAGAGAGGGAGCCGGGGACGAGAGAGAGGGAGCCGGGGACGAGAGACAGGGAGCCGGGGACGCGAGACAGGGAGCCGGGGACGCGAGACAGGGAGCCGGGGACGCGAGACAGGGAGCCGGGGACGAGAGACAGGGAGCCGGGGACGCGAGACAGGGAGCCGGGGACGCGAGACAGGGAGCCGGGGACGCGAGACAGGGAGCCGGGGACGCGAGACAGGGAGCCGGGGACGAGAGACAGGGAGCCGGGGACGAGAGACAGGGAGCCGGGGACGAGAGACAGGGAGCCGGGGACGAGAGACAGGGAGCCGGGGACGAGAGACAGGGAGCCGGGGACGAGAGACAGGGAGCCGGGGACGAGAGACAGGGAGCTGGGGACGAGAGACAGGGAGCCGGGGACGAGACAGACATCAGGAGGTAAATGTGATGCCTATCCCCTATTGACCGACCGTAGGAGAGAACAAACCCAAAAGATAACAAGACGCACGTTGTACACATCGGATTTTGTCCTCCTACAATCAGATGTCTAAGAAAACCAACTAAAGCTCAGAACCAAGAACAAGCAGCGAGTGGCTGCACTTACCTGGAGGACTGATGTGATGTGATGATTCCAGTGATGGAGAGAGAAATCCAACACCTGAGACAGTCTAGAAAAGAGGAGAGAAGGGTCACACCGAGACCAGAGGTCAGGGGTCAGCATGGGCGCTCTGACCCCTCTGTGACTACACCCCCCATACACAGCGAGCTGCCATGTCCTGTGTGTCCTGACACCTTTCTATCATAGCCAGCAGTGGTCAGGGGTCAGCATGGGCGCTCTGACCCCTCTGTGACTACATCCCCCATACACAGCGAGCTGCCATGTCCTGTGTATCCTGACACCTTTCTATCATAGCCAGCAGTGGTCAGGGGTCAGCATGGGCGCTCTGACCCCTCTGTGACTACACCCCCCATACACAGCGAGCTGCCATGTCCTGTGTGTCCTGACACCTTTCTATCATAGCCAGCAGTGGTCAGGGGTCATCATGGGTGCTCTGACCCCTCTGTGACTACACCCCCCATACACAGCGAGCTGCCATGTCCTGTGTGTCCTGACACCTTTCTATCATAGCCAGCAGTGGTCAGGGGTCAGCATGGGCGCTCTGACCCCTCTGTGACTACATCCCCCCATACACAGCGAGCTGCCATGTCCTGTGTGTGCTGACACCTTTCTATCATAGCCAGCAGTGGTCAGGGGTCAGCATGGGCGCTCTGACCCCTCTGTGACTACACCCCCCATACACAGCGAGCTGCCATGTCCTGTGTGTCCTGACACCTTTCTATCATAGCCAGCAGTGGTCAGGGGTCAGCATGGGCGCTCTGACCTCTCTGTGACTACACCCCCCATACACAGCGAGCTGCCATGTCCTGTGTGTCCTGATACCTTTCTATCATAGCCAGCAGTGGTCAGGGGTCAGCATGGGCGCTCTGACCCCTCTGTGACTACACCCCCCATACACAGCGAGCTGCCATGTCCTGTGTGTCCTGATACCTTTCTATCATAGCCAGCAGTGGTCAGGGGTCAGCATGGGCGCTCTGACCCCTCTGTGACTACACCCCCCATACACAGCGAGCTGCCATGTCCTGTGTGTCCTGACACCTTTCTATCATAGCCAGCAGTGGTCAGGGGTCAGCATGGGAGCTCTGACCCCCCTGTGACTACACCCCCCCATACACAGCGAGCTGCCATGTCCTGTGTCCTGACACCTTTCTATCATAGCCAGCAGTGGTCAGGGGTCAGCATGGGCGCTCTGACCTCTCTGTGACTACACCCCCCATACACAGCGAGCTGTCATGTCCTGTGTCCTGACACCTTTCTATCATAGCCAGCAGTGGTCAGGGGTCAGCATGGGCGCTCTGACCCCTCTGTGACTACACCCCCCATACACAGCGAGCTGCCATGTCCTGTGTGTCCTGACACCTTTCTATCATAGCCAGCAGTGGTCAGCATGGGCGCTCTGACCCCTCTGTGACTACACCCCCCCATACACAGCGAGCTGCCATGTCCTGTGTGTCCTGACACCTTTCTATCATAGCCAGCAGTGGTCAGGGGTCAGCATGGGCGCTCTGACCCCTCTGTGACTACACCCCCCATACACAGCGAGCTGCCATGTCCTGTGTGTCCTGACACCTTTCTATCATAGCCAGCAGTGGTCAGGGGTCAGCATGGGCGCTCTGACCCCTCTGTGACTACATCCCCCATACACAGCGAGATGCCATGTCCTGTGTGTCCTGACACCTTTCTATCATAACCAGCAGTGGTCAGGGGTCAGCATGGGCGCTCTGACCCCTCTGTGACTACACCCCCCATACACAGCGAGCTGCCATGTCCTGTGTCCTGACACCTTTCTATCATAGCCAGCAGTGGTCAGGGGTCAGCATGGGCGCTCTGACCCCTCTGTGACTACACCCCCCATACACAGCGAGCTGCCATGTCCTGTGTGTCCTGACACCTTTCTATCATAGCCAGCAGTGGTCAGGGGTCAGCATGGGCGCTCTGACCCCTCTGTGACTACACCCCCATACACAGCGAGCTGCCATGTCCTGTGTCCTGACACCTTTCTATCATAGCCAGCAGTGATCAGGGGTCAGCATGGGCGCTCTGACCCCTCTGTGACTACACCCCCCATACACAGCGAGCTGCCATGTCCTGTGTGTCCTGACACCTTTCTATCATAGCCAGCAGTGGTCAGGGGTCAGCATGGGCGCTCTGACCCCTCTGTGACTACACCCCCCATACACAGCGAGCTGCCATGTCCTGTGTCCTGACACCTTTCTATCATAGCCAGCAGTGGTCAGGGGTCAGCATGGGCGCTCTGACCCCTCTGTGACTACATTCCCCATACACAGCGAGCTGCCATGTCCTGTGTCCTGACACCTTTCTATCATAGCCAGCAGTGGTCAGGGGTCAGCATGGGTGCTCTGACCCCTCTGTGACTACACCCCCATACACAGCGAGCTGCCATGTCCTGTGTGTCCTGACACCTTTCTATCATAGCCAGCAGTGGTCAGGGGTCAGCATGGGCGCTCTGACCCCTCTGTGACTACACCCCCCCATACACATCGAGCTGCCATGTCCTGTGTCCTGACACCTTTCTATCATAGCCAGCAGTGGTCAGGGGTCAGCATGGGTGCTCTGACCTCTCTGTGACTACACCTCCATACACAGCGAGCTGCCATGTCCTATGTGACCTGACACCTTTCTATCATAGCCAGCAGTGGTCAGGGGTCAGCATGGGTGCTCTGACCCCTCTGTGACTACACCCCCCATACACAGCGAGCTGCCATGTCCTGTGTCCTGACACCTTTCTATCATAGCCAGCAGTGGTCAGGGGTCAGCATGGGTGCTCTGACCTCTCTGTGACTACACCCCCCATGCACAGCGATCTGCAATGTCCTGTGTCCTGACACCTTTCTATCATAGCCAGCAGTGGTCAGGGGTCAGCATGGGCGCTCTGACCTCTCTGTGACTACACCCCCCATACACAGCGAGCTGCCATGTCCTGTGTCCTGACACCTTTCTATCATAGCCAGCAGTGGTCAGGGGTCAGCATGGGTGCTCTGACCCCTCTGTGACTACACCCCCCCATACACATCGAGCTGCCATGTCCTGTGTGTCCTGACACCTTTCTATCATAGCCAGCAGTGGTCAGGGGTCAGCATGGGCGCTCTGACCCCTCTGTGACTACACCCCCCATACACAGTGAGCTGCCATGTCCTGTGTGTCCTGACACCTTTCTATCATAGCCAGCAGTGGTCAGGGGTCAGCATGGGTGCTCTGACCCCTCTGTGACTACACCCCCCATACACAGCGAGCTGCCATGTCCTGTGTGTCCTGACACCTTTCTATCATAGCCAGCAGTGGTCAGGGGTCAGCATGGGCGCTCTGACCCCTCTGTGACTACACACCCATACACAGCGAGCTGCCATGTCCTGTGTCCTGACACCTTTCTATCATAGCCAGCAGTGGTCAGGGGTCAGCATGGGTGCTCTGACCCCTCTGTGACTACACCCCCCATACACATCGAGCTGCCATGTCCTGTGTGTCCTGACACCTTTCTATCATAGCCAGCAGTGGTCAGGGGTCAGCATGGGCGCTCTGACCCCTCTGTGACTACACCCCCTATACACAGCGAGCTGCCATGTCCTGTGTGTCCTGACACCTTTCTATCATAGCCAGCAGTGGTCAGGGGTCAGCATGGGTGCTCTGACCCCTCTGTGACTACATCCCCCCATACACAGCGAGCTGCCATGTCCTGTGTGTCCTGACACCTTTCTATCATAGCCAGCAGTGGTCAGGGGTCAGCATGGGCGCTCTGACCCCTCTGTGACTACACCCCCCATACACAGCGAGCTGCCATGTCCTGTGTGTCCTGACACCTTTCTATCATAGCCAGCAGTGGTCAGGGGTCAGCATGGGCGCTCTGACCTCTCTGTGACTACACCCCCCATACACAGCGAGCTGCCATGTCCTGTGTGACCTGACACCTTTCTATCATAGCCAGCAGTGGTCAGGGGTCAGCATGGGCGCTCTGACCCCTCTGTGACTACACCCCCCCCCCATACACAGCGAGCTGCCATGTCCTGTGTCCTGACACCTTTCTATCATAGCCAGCAGTGGTCAGGGGTCAGCATGGGTGCTCTGACCTCTCTGTGACTACACCCCCCATACACAGCGAGCTGCCATGTCCTGTGTCCTGACACCTTTCTATCATAGCCAGCAGTGGTCAGGGGTCAGCATGGGCGCTCTGACCCCTCTGTGACTACACCCCCCATACACAGCGAGCTGCCATGTCCTGTGTGTCCTGACACCTTTCTATCATAGCCAGCAGTGGTCAGGGGTCAGCATGGGTGCTCTGACCTCTCTGTGACTACACCCCCCATACACAGCGAGCTGCCATGTCCTATGTGTCCTGACACCTTTCTATCATAGCCAGCAGTGGTCAGGGGTCAGCATGGGTGCTCTGACCCCTCTGTGACTACACCCCCCATACACAGCGAGCTGCCATGTCCTGTGTGTCCTGACACCTTTCTATCATAGCCAGCAGTGGTCAGGGGTCAGCATGGGCGCTCTGACCCCTCTGTGACTACACCCCCCATACACAGCGAGCTGCCATGTCCTGTGTGTCCTGACACCTTTCTATCATAGCCAGCAGTGGTCAGCATGAGCGCTCTGACCCCTCTGTGACTACACCCCCCATACACAGCGAGCTGCCATGTCCTGTGTGTCCTGACACCTTTCTATCATAGCCAGCAGTGGTCAGGGGTCAGCATGGGCGCTCTGACCTCTCTGTGACTACACCCCCATACACAGCGAGCTGCCATGTCCTTTGTGTCCTGACACCTTTCTATCATAGCCAGCAGTGGTCAGGGGTCAGCATGGGCGCTCTGACCCCTCTGTGACTACACCCCCCATACACAGCGAGCTGCCATGTCCTGTGTGTCCTGACACCTTTCTATCATAGCCAGCAGTGGTCAGGGGTCAGCATGGGTGCTCTGACCCCTCTGTGACTACACCCCCCATACACAGCGAGCTGCCATGTCCTGTGTGTCCTGACACCTTTCTATCATAGCCAGCAGTGGTCAGGGGTCAGCATGGGTGCTCTGACCCCTCTGTGACTACACCCACCATACACAGCGAGCTGCCATGTCCTGTGTCCTGACACCTTTCTATCATAGCCAGCAGTGGTCAGGGGTCAGCATGGGCGCTCTGACCCCTCTGTGACTACACCCCCCATACACAGCGAGCTGCCATGTCCTGTGTGTCCTGACACCTTTCTATCATAGCCAGCAGTGGTCAGGGGTCAGCATGGGCGCTCTGACCCCTCTGTGACTACACCCCCCATACACAGCGAGCTGCCATGTCCTGTGTCCTGACACCTTTCTATCATAGCCAGCAGTGGTCAGGGGTCAGCATGGGTGTTCTGACCCCTCTGTGACTACCGCCCCCATACACAGCGAGCTGCCATGTCCTGTGTGTCCTGACACCTTTCTATCATAGCCAGCAGTGGTCAGGGGTCAGCATGGGCGCTCTGACCCCTCTGTGACTACACCCCCCATACACAGCGAGCTGCCATGTCCTGTGTGTCCTGACACCTTTCTATCATAGCCAGCAGTGGTCAGGGGTCAGCATGGGTGCTCTGACCTCTCTGTGATTACATCCCCCATACACAGAGAGCTGCCATGTCCTGTGTGTCCTGACACCTTTCTATCATAGCCAGCAGTGGTCAGGGGTCAGCATGGGCGCTCTGACCCCTCTGTGACTACACCCCCCATACACAGCGAGCTGCCATGTCCTGTGTCCAGACACCTTTCTATCATAGCCAGCAGTGGTCAGGGGTCAGCATGGGTGCTCTGACCCCTCTGTGATTACACCCCCCATACACAGCGAGCTGCCATGTCCTGTGTCCTGACACCTTTCTATCATAGCCAGCAGTGGTCAGGGGTCAGCATGGGTGCTCTGACCCCTCTGTGATTACACCCCCCATACACAGCGAGCTGCCATGTCCTGTGTCCTGAAACCTTTCTATCATAGCCAGCAGTGGTCAGGGGTCAGCATGGGCGCTCTGACCTCTCTGTGACTACACCCCCCATACACAGTCAGCTGCCATGTCCTGTGTGTCCTGACACCTTACTATCATAGCCAGCAGTGATCAGGGGTCAGCATGGGCGCTCTGACCCCTCTGTGACTACACCCCCCATACACAGCGAGCTGCCATGTCCTGTGTGTCCTGACACCTTTCTATCATAGCCAGCAGTGGTAAGGGGTCAGCATGGGCGCTCTGACCCCTCTGTGACTACACCCCCCATACACAGCGAGCTGCCATGTCCTGTGTGTCCTGACACCTTTCTATCATAGCCAGCAGTGGTCAGGGGTCAGCATGGGCTCTCTGACCCCTCTGTGACTACACCCACCATACACAGCGAGCTGCCATGTCCTGTGTGTCCTGACACCTTTCTATCATAGCCAGCAGTGGTCAGGGGTCAGCATGGGCGCTCTGACCTCTCTGTGACTACACCCCCCATACACAGCGAGCTGCCATGTCCTGTGTCCTGACACCTTTCTATCATAGCCAGCAGTGGTCAGGGGTCAGCATGGGCGCTCTGACCCCTCTGTGACTACACCCCCATACACAGCGAGCTGCCATGTCCTGTGTGTCCTGACACCTTTCTATCATAGCCAGCAGTGGTCAGGGGTCAGCATGGGCGCTCTGACCCCTCTGTGACTACACCCCCATACACAGCGAGCTGCCATGTCCTGTGTGTCCTGACACCTTTCTATCATAGCCAGCAGTGGTCAGGGGTCAGCATGGGCGCTCTGACCCCTCTGTGACTACACCCCCCATACACAGCGAGCTGCCATGTCCTGTGTCCTGACACCTTTCTATCATAGCCAGCAGTGGTCAGGGGTCAGCATGGGCGCTCTGACCTCTCTGTGACTACATCCCCCATACACAGCGAGCTGCCATGTCCTGTGTGACCTGACACCTTTCTATCATAGCCAGCAGTGGTCAGGGGTCAGCATGGGCGCTCTGACCCCTCTGTGACTACACCCCCCCATACACAGCGAGCTGCCATGTCCTGTATGTCCTGACACCTTTCTATCATAGCCAGCAGTGGTCAGGGGTCAGCATGGGCGCTCTGACCCCTCTATGACTACACCCCCCATACACAGCGAGCTGCCATGTCCTGTGTCCTGACACCTTTCTATCATAGCCAGCAGTGGTCATGGGTCAGCATGGGCGCTCTGACCCCTCTGTGACTACACCCCCCATACACAGCGAGCTGCCATGTCCTGTGTCCTGACACCTTTCTATCATAGCCAGCAGTGGTCAGGGGTCAGCATGGGCGCTCTGACCCCTCTGTGCCTACACCCCCATACACAGCGAGCTGCCATGTCCTGTGTGTCCTGACATCTTTCTATCATAGCCAGCAGTGGTCAGGGGTCAGCATGGGCGCTCTGACCTCTCTGTGACTACACCCACCATACACAGCGAGCTGCCATGTCCTGTGTGTCCTGACACCTTTCTATCATAGCCAGCAGTGGTCAGGGGTCAGCATGGGCTCTCTGACCCCTCTGTGACTACACCCCCCATACACAGCGAGCTGTCATGTCCTGTGTGTCCTGACACCTTTCTATCATAGCCAGCAGTGGTCAGGGGTCAGCATGGGCGCTCTGACCTCTCTGTGACTACACCCCCCATACACAGCGAGCTGCCATGTCCTGTGTGTCCTGACACCTTTCTATCATAGCTAGCAGTGGTCAGGGGTCAGCATGGGCGCTCTGACCCCTGTGTCACTACACCCCCCATACACAGCGAGCTGCCATGTCCTGTGTCCTGACACCTTTCTATCATAGCCAGCAGTGGTCAGGGGTCAGTATGGGCGCTCCGACCTCTCTGTGACTACATCCCCCATACACAGCGAGCTGCCATGTCCTGTGTGTCCTGACACCTTTCTATCATAGCCAGCAGTGGTCAGGGGTCAGCATGGGTGATCTGACCCCTCTGTGACTACACCCCTCCATACACAGCGAGCTGTCAAGGGTTCACCTCGTCTTCTTTCCTCCGGCTCCTTACAATTACTGTGCGTATGAAGCTTATTGGTCCCACCCCTGGGGAGCGCCAGGTTGTGACCAGGAGTATACATATGTATATAGCACCTGTGTTGTATCAGGGTCTCTATGGTGCTCCTGATTTTCTCCTGTAGTTTTGGGGGATCCTTCTTGCTCGGGACGCTCCAACATCGGCTGATAGACACGCGCTGCCAGAGGTCCGGACTAGCGGCCACCTCCCGCCAGAGACGACACACCCGCGCCAGCCTGGGGGAGAGACGACATGTAACACACAGGAGACTGCCGATGTCTGCAGGATAGTGATCAGAATACAACAAGGTGGAGACTTCTGAGCATGTGCAGTAAATAGACACCGCTCTATCCATGTGACCAAATAGTAACATTTATTTATTTTAAAAAATAAATTTAAGATTATGTCAAAGCACCCCTCCCTGCAAGGTCACAGAGCATGCTCACTACACCCTCCCATATTATTCTATAGATTATGTCACAGCTCCTCCTTCCTGTACAGGTCACAGAGCATGCTCACTACACCCTCCCATAGGAGTCTATAGATGATGTCACAGCTCCCCCTTCCTGTACAGGTCACAGAGCATGCCCACTACACCCTCCCATAGGAGCCTATAGATGATGTCACAGCTCCCCCTTCAGATACAGGTCACAGAGCATGCCCACTACACCCTCCATAGGAGCCTATAGATGATATCATAGCTCCCTCCTTCCTGTACAGGTCACAGAGCATGCCCACTACACCCTCCCATATTAGTCTATAGATGATGTCACAGCTCCCCCTTCCTGTACAGGTCACAGAGCATGCCCACTACACCCTCCCATAGGAGTCTATAGATGATGTCACAGCTCCCCCTTCCTGTACAGGTCACAGAGCATGCCCACTACACCCTCCATAGGAGTCTATAGATGATGTCACAGCTCCTCCTTCCTGTACAGGGTCACAGAGCATGCTCACTACACCCTCCCATATTAGTCTATAGATTGATGTCACAGCTCCTCCTTCCTGTACAGGTCACAGAGCATGCTCACTACACCCTCCCATAGGACTCTATAGATGATGTCACAGCTCCTCCTTCCTGTACAGGTCACAGAGCATGCCCACTACACCCACCCATATCAGTCTATAGATGATGTCACAGCTCCCCCTTCCTGTACAGGTCACAGAGCATGCTCACTACACCCTCCCATAGGAGTCTATAGATGATGTCACAGCTCCCCCTCCCTGCAAGGTCACAGAGCATGCTCACTACACCCTCCCATAGGAGTCTATAGATGATGTCACAGCTCCCTCCTTCCTGTACAGGTCACAGAGCATGCTCACTACACCCTCCCATAGGAGTCTATAGATGATGTCACAGCTCCCCCTTCCTGTACAGGTCACAGAGCATGCCCACTACACCCTCCCATATTATTCTATAGATGATGTCACAGCTCCTCCTTCCTGTACAGGTCACAGAGCATGCCCACTACACCCTCCCATATTAGTCTATAGATGATGTCACAGCTACCCCTTCCTGTACAGGTCACAGAGCATGCCCACTACACCCTCCCATATTATTCTATAGATGATGTCACAGCTCCTCCTTCCTGTACAGGTCACAGAGCATGCCCACTACACCCTCCCATATTAGTCTATAGATGATGTCACAGCTACCCCTTCCTGTACAGGTCACAGAGCATGCCCACTACACCCTCCCATATTAATCTATAGATGATGTCATAGCTCCTCCTTCCTGTACAGGTCACAGAGCATGCCCACTACACCCTCCCATAGGAGCCTATAGATGATGTCACAGCTCCTCCTTCCTGTACAGGTCACAGAGCATGCCCACTACACCCTCACATAGGAGTCTATAGATGATGTCACAGCTCCTCCTTCCTGTACAGGTCACAGAGCATGCCCACTACACCCTCCCATAGGAGCCTATAGATGATGTCACAGCTCCTCCTTCCTGTACAGGTCACAGAGCATGCCCACTACACCCTCCCATAGGAGCCTATAGATGATATCATAGCTCCCTCCTTCCTGTACAGGTCACAGAGCATGCTCACTACACCCTCCCATAGGAGTCTATAGATGATGTCACAGCTCCCCCTTCCTGTACAGGTCACAGAGCATGCCCACTACACCCTCCCATATTATTCTATAGATGATGTCACAGCTCCTCCTTCCTGTACAGGTCACAGAGCATGCTCACTACACCCTCCCATAGGAGTCTATAGATGATGTCACAGCTCCTCCTTCCTGTACAGGTCAGAGCATGCCCACTACACCCTCCATAGAAGTCTATAGATGATGTCACAGCTCCTCCTTCCTGTACAGGTCACAGAGCATGCCCACTACACCCTCCCATAGGAGTCTATAGATGATGTCACAGCTCCTCCTTCCTGTACAGGTCACAGAGCATGCCCACTACACCCTCCCATAGAAGTCTATAGATGATGTCACAGCTCCTCCTTCCTGTACAGGTCACAGAGCATGCCCACTACACCCTCCCATAGAAGTCTATAGATGATGTCACAGCTCCTCCTTCCTGTACAGGTCACAGAGCATGCCCACTACACCCTCCCATAGGAGCCTATAGATGATGTCACAGCTCCTCCTTCCTGTACAGGTCACAGAGCATGCCCACTACACCCTCCCATAGGAGCCTATAGATGATGTCACAGCTCCTCCTTCCTGTACAGGTCACAGAGCATGCCCACTACACCCTCACATATTAGCCTATAGAATGATGTCACAGCTCCTCCTTCCTGTACAGGTCACAGAGCATGCCCACTACACCCTCCCATAGGAGCCTATAGATGATGTCACAGCTCCTCCTTCCTGTACAGGTCACAGAGCATGCCCACTACACCCTCCCATAGGAGCCTATAGATGATGTCATAGCTCCCTCCTTCCTGTACAGGTCACAGAGCATGCCCACTACACCCTCCCATAGGACTCTATAGATGATGTCACAGCTCCCCCTTCCTGTACAGGTCACAGAGCATGCCCACTACACCCTCCCATAGGAGCCTATAGATGATGTCATAGCTCCCTCCTTCCTGTACAGGTCACAGAGCATGCCCACTACACCCTCACATAGAAGTCTATAGATGATGTCACAGCTCCTCCTTCCTGTACAGGTCACAGAGCATGCCCACTACACCCTCCCATATTAGTCTATAGATGATGTCATAGCTCCCTCCTTCCTGTACAGGTCACAGAGCATGCCCACTACACCACTCCCATAGGAGTCTATAGATGATGTCACAGCTCCCCCTTTTCCTGTACAGGTCACAGAGCATGCCCACTACACCCTCCCATAGGAGCCTATAGATGATGTCATAGCTCCCTCCTTCCTGTACAGGTCACAGAGCATGCCCACTACACCCTCACATAGGAGCCTATAGATGATGTCACAGCTCCCCCTTCCTGTACAGGTCACAGAGCATGCTCACTACACCCTCCCATAGGAGTCTATAGATGATGTCACAGCTCCCCCTTCCTGTACAGGTCACAGAGCATGCCCACTACACCCTCCCCTAGGACTCTATAGATGATGTCACAGCTCCCTCCTCCTGTACAGGTCACAGAGCATGCCCACTACACCCTCACATAGAAGTCCCCCTTGTGGTGACGTGGTCTCACCTGCACAGGGCAGGTACGGCCCCCCTCACTGTCCATCACCATCTGGAAGACCCTGTGGATGATCTCGGGGGCATCACACTGCCCCAGCCGCAGTCACTGGTGATTGGGGGGTCCTCAGGGCGGCGTACCCTCTTCACCACGGTGATGGTCTCCTCCATGTCACTGGGGAGGAGTAGCAGCAGGTCTCTGTCTGTGTGCTGGATGTAGTAGTCACCCCCGGGGGGCGCTGCATTCGCCGCCTTGTACTCGCATTTCTGCTCCGTTTTCCTGAGCGTCGTCCCCTAGAGCTGCATGAGGCCATCTGTGGAGGAAATAAGAAGAAATGATGGGGGGGCTCCTGGCCTCACCTGCGCTGCCGTGGGGGGTAGAGGGGGGCCGTGGGGGGTCCTGACCCCCTCTGCGCTGCTGTGTGTGTGTGTGTGTGGGGGGGGGGGGGGTCGTGTCCTGACCTCCTCTGCGCTGCTGTGTGTGTGTGTGTGTGGGGGGGGGTCCTGACCTCCTCTGCGCTGCTGTGTGTGTGTGTGTGTGGGGGGGGGTCCTGACCTCCTCTGCGCTGCTGTGTGTGTGTGTGGGGGGGGGGGGGGGTCGTGTCCTGACCTCCTCTGCGCTGCTGTGTGTGTGTGGGGGGGTCCTGACCTCCTCTGCGCTGCTGTGGGGGAGGTCCTGACCTCTTCTGCGCTGCTGTGGGGGGTCCTGACCTCCTCTGCGCTGCTGTGGGGGAGGTCCTGACCTCCTCTGCGCTGCTGTGGGGGAGGTCCTGACCTCCTCTGCGCTGCTGTGGGGGAGGTCCTGACCTCCTCTGCGCTGCTGTGGGGAGGTCCTGACCTCTTCTGCGCTGCTGTGGGGAGGTCCTCACCTCCTCTGCGCTGCTGTGGGGGAGGTCCTGACCTCCTCTGCGCTGCTGTGGGGGGGTCCTGACCTCCTCTGTGCTGCTGTGGGGGGTCCTGACCTCTTCTGCGCTGCTGTGGGGGAGGTCCTGACCTCCTCTGCGCTGCTGTGGGGGAGGTCCTGACCTCCTCTGCGCTGCTGTGGGGGAGGTCCTGACCTCCTCTGCGCTGCTGTGGGGAGGTCCTGACCTCCTCTGCGCTGCTGTGGGGGAGGTCCTGACCTCCTTCTGCGCTGCTGTGGGGGAGGTCCTGACCTCCTCTGCGCTGCTGTGGGGGAGGTCCTGACCTCTTCTGCGCTGCTGTGGGGGGAGGTCCTGACCTCCTCTGCGCTGCTGGGGGGGGATCCTGACCTCCTCTGCGCTGCTGGGGGGGGGGATCCTGACCTCCTCTGCGCTGCTGTGGGGGGGGGGGGGTTCCTGACCTCCTCTGCGCTGCTGTGGGGGGGGGGGGGGGGGGGGGGTTCCTGACCTCCTCTGCGCTGCTGTGGGGGGGGGGGGTCCTGACCTCCTCAGCGCTGCTGTGGGGGGGGGGGGGGTCCTGACCTCCTCAGCGCTGCTGTGGGGGGGGGGGGGGTCCTGACCTCCTCAGCGCTGCTGTGGGGGGGGGGGGGTCCTGACCTCCTCTGCGCTGCTGTGGGGGGGGGGAGGTCCTGACCTCCTCTGCGCTGCTGTGGGGGGGGGGGAGGTCCTGACCTCCTCTGCGCTGCTGTGGGGGGAGTCCTGACCTCCTCTGCGCTGCTGTGGGGAGGTCCTGACCTCCTCTGCGCTGCTGTGGGGGAGGTCCTGACCTCCTCTGCGCTGCTGTGGGGGAGGTCCTGACCTCCTCTGCGCTGCTGTGGGGGAGGTCCTGACCTCCTCTGCGCTGCTGTGGGGGAGGTCCTGACCTCCTCTGCGCTGCTGTGGGGGAGGTCCTGACCTCCTCTGCGCTGCTGTGGGGGAGGTCCTGACCTCCTCTGCGCTGCTGTGGGGAGGTCCTGACCTCCTCTGCGCTGCTGTGGGGGGTCCTGACCTCCTCTGTGCTGCTGTGGGGGGGTCCTGACCTCCTCTGTGCTGCTGTGGGGGGGGGGGGTCCTGACCTCCTCTGTGCTGCTGTGGGGGTCCTGACCTCCTCTGCGCTGCTGTGGGGGGGGGGGGTCCTGACCTCCTCTGTGCTGCTGTGGGGGGTCCTGACCTTCTCTGCTGCTGTGGGGGGTCCTGACCTCCTCTGTGCTGCTGTGGGGGGTCCTGACCTCCTCTGTGCTGCTGTGGGGGGTCCTGACCTCCTCTGTGCTGCTGTGGGGGGTCCTGACCTCCTCTGTGCTGCTGTGGGGGGGGGGTCCTGACCTCCTCTGTGCTGCTGTGGGGGGTCCTGACCTCCTCTGTGCTGCTGTGGGACGCGGTTGGTTGCTCGTTGGGCGGAGTCAGGGGCTGTCGCTCGCAGCTGATTGAGGATTCTGTCAGCCTCCATGTTGCTACACCCGGAGCGGGCGTTGTGCTGTGCGGGGCTGGCGGCTCGTGTCCGCACACACCCGGAACATGAGCCCGCCATAATTACCTCAGAGCCGGAGGAGACAATACGAGGGCGGAGCCAACCAATCCATGCCCGAGCCAGCCAATCCGCGGACTCGCGGCCCGTCACGTGATCCCGGGAGCACGTGCAGAGACTCAGAGAGACTGTCACTGGCGGGAGGAGGTGAGGACACGTGACCCCTATATACATGCCCTATACACTGTACACCACCCCTATAACCCCCTATACACTGTACACACCCCTATACATCTCCTATACACTGTACACCACCCCTATACATCTATACACTGTACACCACCCCTATACATCTCCTGTACACCACCCCTGTACATCTCCTATACACTGTACACACCCCTATACATCTCCTATATACTGTACACCACCCCTATACATCTCCTATACACTGTACACCACCCCTTATACATCTCCTATATACTGTACACCACCCCTATAACCCCCTATATACTGTACACCACCCCTATAACCCCCTATATACTGTACACCACCCCTATACATCTCCTATACACTGTACACCACCCCTATACATCTCCTATACACTGTACACCACCCCTATACATATCCTATATACTGTACACCACCCCTATAACCCCCTATATACTGTACACCACCCCTATACATCTCCTATACACAACCCCTGTACACCTCCTATACACTGTACACCCCCCTATACATCTCCTATATCTGTACACCACTCCTATACATCTCCTATATACTGTACACCACCCCTATACATCTCCTATATACTGTACACCCACCCCTATACATCCCCTATACCCTGTACACCACCCCTATACATCTCCTATACCATGTACACCACCCCTGTACATCCCCTATACCCTGTACACCACCCTATACATCTCCTATATACTGACTGTACACCACCCCTGTACATCCCCTATACCCTGTACACCACCCCTATAACCCCCTATATACTGTACACCACCCCTATACCCCCTATATACTGTACACCACCCCTATAACCCCCTATATACTGTACACCACCCCTATACATCTTCTATACACAACCCCTGTACACCACCCCTGTACATCTCCTATACACTGTACACCACCCCTATACATCCCTATACACTGTACACACACCCCTATACATCTCCTATACACTGTACACCACCCCTATACATCTCCTATACACTGGACACCACCCCTATAACCCCCTATATACTGTACACCACCCCTATAACCCCCTATATACTGTACACCACCCCTATAACCCCCTATATACTGTACACCCCCCTATAACCCCCTATATACTGTACACCACCCCTATAACCCCCTATTACTGTACACCACCCCTATAACCCCCTATATACTGTACACCACCCTTCCCCCCCCGTAGAACTGGACACCACCCCTATAACCCCCTATACACTGTGTACACCACCCCTATAACCCCCTATATACTGTACACCACCCCTATACATCTCCTATACACTGTACACCACCCCTATACATCTCCTATACACTGTACACCACCCCTATAACCCCCTATATACTGTACACCACCCCTATACATCTCCTATACACTGTACACCGCCCCTATACATCTCCTATATACTGTACACCACCCCTATACATCTCCTATACACAACCCCTGTACACCACCCCTGTACATCCCCTATACCCTTGTCACACCACCCCTGTACATCCCTATACCCTGTACACCACCCCTATACATCTCCTATACACTGTACACCACCCTATACATCTCCTATACACTGTACACCACCCTATACATCTCCTATACATGTACACCACCCCTATACATCTCCTATACACTGTACACCCACCCCTATACATCCCTATACACTGTACACCACCCCTATACATCCCCTATACACTGTACACCACCCATACATCCCTATACACTGTACACCACCCCTATACATCTCCTATACACTGTACACCACCCCTATACATCCCCTATACACTGTACACCACCCCTATACATCTCCTATACACTGTACACCACCCCTATACATCTCCTATATACCTTACACCACCCCTATACATCTCCTATATACTGTACACCACCCCTATACATCTCCTATACCCTGTACACCACCCCTATACATCTCCTATACCCTGTACACCACCCCTATACATACCCTATACACTGTACACCACCCCTATACATCTCCTATACACTGTACACCACCCCTATACATCCCCTATACCCTGTACACCACCCCTATACATCTCCTATACACTGTACACCACCCCTATACATCTCCTATATACCTTACACCACCCCTATACATCTCCTATATACTGTACACCACCCCTATACATCTCCTATACACTGTACACCACCCCTATACATCCCCTATACCCTGTACACCACCCCTATACATCTCCTATACCATGTACACCACCCCTGTACATCCCCTATACCCTGTACACCACCCCTATACATCTCCTATATACTGTACACCACCCCTATACATCTCCTATACACAACCCTGTACACCACCCCTGTACATACCCTGTACCCACCCCTATACATCTCCTATACACTGTACACCACCCCTGTACATCTCCTATACACAACCCCTGTACACTACCCCTGTACATCCCCTATACACTGTACACCACCCCTATACATCTCCTATAACAGTGTACATCTCCTATACACTGTACACCACCCCTGAACATCTTCTATACACTGTACACCACCCCTATACATCTCCTATACACTGTACACCACCCCTATACATCTCCTATACACTGTACACCACCCTATACATCCCTATACACTGTACACCACCCCTATACATCTCCTATACACTGTACACCACCCCTATACATTTCCTATACACTGTACACCACCCCTATACATTTCCTATACACTACACCACCCCTATACATCCCCTATACACTGTGCACCACCCCTATACATCTCCTATACACTGTACACCACCCCTATACATCTCCTATATACTGTACACCACCCCTGAACATCTCCTATACACTGTACACCACCCCTGAACATCTCCTATACACGTACACCACCCCTATACATCCCCTATACACTGTACACCACCCCTATACATCCCTATACACTGTGCACCACCCCTATACATCCCCTATACACTGTACACCACCCCTATACATCTCCTATACCATGTACACCACCCCTATACATCTCCTATACACTGTACACCACCCCTATACATCTCTATACACTGTACACCACCCCTATACATCCCCTATACACTGTACACCACCCCTATACATCTCCTATACACTGTACACCACCCCTATACATCCCCTATACACTGTACACCACCCCTATACATCTCCTATACACTGTACACCACCCCTATACATCTCCTATACACTGTACACCACCCCTATACATCTCCTATACACTGTACACCACCCCTATACATCTCCTATATACTGTACACCACCCCTATACATCTCCTATACACTGTACACCACCCCTGTACATCTCCTATACCCTGTACACCACCCCTGTACATCTCCTATATACTGTACACACCCCTATACATCCCCTATACACTGTACACCACCCCTATACATCTCCTATACCTGTACACCACCCCTGTACATCTCCTATACCCTGTACACCACCCCTGTACATCTCCTATACCCTGTACACCACCCCTATACATCCCCTATACACTGTACACCACCCCTATACATCTCCTATACACTGTACACCACCCCTATACATCTCCTATACACTGTACACCACCCCTATACATCTCCTATACACTGTACACCACCCCTATACATCTCCTATATACTGTACACCACCCCTATACATCTCCTATACCCTGTACACCACCCCTATACATCTCCTATACCCTGTACACCACCCCTGTACATCTCCTATATACTGTACACCACCCCTATACATCCCCTATACACTGTACACCACCCCTATACATCTCCTATACCCTGTACACCACCCCTATACATCTCCTATATACCTTACACCACCCCTATACATCTCCTATATACTGTACACCACCCCTATACATCCCCTATACACTGTACACCACCCCTGTACATCTCCTATACCCTGTACACCACCCCTGTACATCCCCTGTACACTGTACACCACCCCTGTACATCCCCTATACCCTGTTCACCACCCTATACATCCCCTATACACTGTACACCACCCCTATACATCTCCTATATACTGTACACCACCCTATACATCCCTATACACTGTACACCACCCCTATACATCCCCTATACACTGTACACCACCCCTATACATCCCCTATACACTGTACACCACCCCTATACATCTCCTATACACTGTACACCACCCCTATACATCCCCTATACACTGTACACCACCCCTATACATCTCCTATACACTGTACACCACCCCTGTACATCTCCTATACCCTGTACACCACCCCTGTACATCCCCTGTACACTGTACACCACCCCTGTACATCCCCTATACCCTGTTCACCACCCCTATACATCCCTATACACTGTACACCACCCCTATACATCTCCTATATACTGTACACCACCCCTATACATCCCCTATACACTGTACACCACCCCTATACATCCCCTACATCCCCTATACACTGTACACCACCCCTATACATCCCCTATACACTGTACACCACCCCTATACATCTCCTATACCATGTACACCACCCCTATACATCTCCTATACCATGTACACCACCCCTATACATTGGTCTCGTGTGTCTGGGGTCCTGGAAGGTCTCGGTCTCGTGTGTCTGGGGTCCTGGAAGGTCTCGGTCTCGTGTGTCTGGGGTCCTAGAAGGTCTCGGTCTCGTGTGTCTGGGGTCCTAGAAGGTCTCGGTCTCGTGTGTCTGGGGTCCTGGGAGGTCTCTGTCCCGTGTCTCTGGGGTCCTGGGAGGTCTCGCGTGCCTCTGGGGTCCTGCGAGGTCTCGCGTGCCTCTGGGGTCCTGCGAGGTCTCGCGTGCCTCTGGGGTCCTGCGAGGTCTCGCGTGCCTCTGGGGTCCTGCGAGGTCTCGCGTGCCTCTGGGGTCCTGCGAGGTCTCGCGTGCCTCTGGGGTCCTGCGAGGTCTCGCGTGCCTCTGGGGTCCTGCGAGGTCTCGCGTGCCTCTGGGGTCCTGCGAGGTCTCGCGTGCCTCTGGGGTCCTGCGAGGTCTCGCGTGCCTAATAATAATGAGGCAAGTCTCCTATCCTGCTGTGATAGGTGAAGCGCAGTGTGAACGCGCCCCGAGGTCTCCCGGGATCTAGAACCTTCTCGTTACTCTTTAGGGTCATGTCCTCTCCCCGGGCCTGTGCTTTGTCCAGCACCTGCAGGGTTAATGAGCCTCATTTTCATAATGACTTTATGATCTCGTTAAGGTGTGAACTTTGTTATATTTTTGTAGACCTCACCAAGGACGGAGATCCACGATGAGAGGAGCAGCCACCAGGTGAGTCCTGTCCTCCATGTGTCCTCCTCCGGGACTCCCACCGCTCTAGGTACCGGCCCCGGGGGGTGGAGGGGGAGAGACTTGGGGGGGATGTGCAGCATGTACAGTGGGGGCTGTGAGGCTGGAGGGGTGGGTGATGTACAGTGGGGTGGAGGGGGTGATGTACAGTGGGGTGGAGGGGGTGATGTACAGTGGGGTGGAGGGGGTGATGTACAGTGGGGGGGCACGGGTGAGGCTGGAGTGTCGGGGGGGGGGTGTGAGGCTGGAGTGTCGGGGGGGGGTGAGGCTGGAGTGTCGGGGGGGGGGTGTGAGGCTGGAGTGTCGGGGGGGGGTGTGAGGCTGGAGTGTCGGGGGGGGTGAGGCTGGAGTGTCGGGGGGGGTGAGGCTGGAGTGTCGGGGGGGGTGTGAGGCTGGAGTGTCGGGGGGGGTGTGAGGCTGGAGTGTCGGGGGGGGTGTGAGGCTGGAGTGTCGGGGGGGGTGTGAGGCTGGAGTGTCGGGGGGGTGTGAGGCTGGAGTGTCGGGGGGGTGTGAGGCTGGAGTGTCGGGGGGGTGTGAGGCTGGAGTGTCGGGGGGGGTGTGAGGCTGGAGTGTCGGGGGGGGTGTGAGGCTGGAGTGTCGGGGGGGGTGTGAGGCCGGAGTGTCGGGGGGGTGTGAGGCCGGAGTGTCGGGGGGGTGTGAGGCCGGAGTGTCGGGGGGGGGTGAGGCCGGAGTGTCGGGGGGGGGGGGGGTGAGGCCGGAGTGTCGGGGGGGGGGGGTGAGGCTGGAGTGTCGGGGGGGGGTGAGGCTGGAGTGTCGGGGGGGGGGTGAGGCTGGAGTGTCGGGGGGGGGTGAGGCTGGAGTGTCGGGGGGGGGTGAGGCTGGAGTGTCGGGGGGGGTGAGGCTGGAGTGTCGGGGGGGGGTGAGGCTGGAGTGTCGGGGGGGGTGAGGCTGGAGTGTCGGGGGGGGTGAGGCTGGAGTGTCGGGGGGGGTGAGGCCGGAGTGTCGGGGGGGGGGGGGTTGAGGCCGGAGTGTCGGGGGGGGGGGTTGAGGCCGGAGTGTCGGGGGGGGGGGTGAGGCCGGAGTGTCGGGGGTGTGAGGCCGGAGTGTCGGGGGGGGTGAGGCCGGAGTGTCGGGGGGGGGGGTTGAGGCCGGAGTGTCGGGGGGGGGGGTTGAGGCCGGAGTGTCGGGGGGGGGGGTTGAGGCCGGAGTGTCGGGGGGGGGGTTGAGGCCGGAGTGTCGGGGGGGGGTGAGGCCGGAGTGTCGGGGGGGTGAGGCCGGAGTGTCGGGGGGGGGGGTGAGGCCGGAGTGTCGGGGGGGGGTGAGGCTGGAGTGTCGGGGGGGGTGAGGCTGGAGTGTCGGGGGGGGTGAGGCTGGAGTGTCGGGGGGGGTGAGGCTGGAGTGTCGGGGGGGGGGGTGAGGCTGGAGTGTCGGGGGGGGGGGTGAGGCTGGAGTGTCGGGGGGGGTGAGGCTGGAGTGTCGGGGGGGGGGTGAGGCTGGAGTGTCGGGGGGGGGTGAGGCTGGAGTGTCGGGGGGGGTGAGGCTGGAGTGTCGGGGGGGGGTGAGGCTGGAGTGTCGGGGGGGGGTGAGGCTGGAGTGTCGGGGGTGGGTGAGGCTGGAGTGTCGGGGGTGGGTGAGGCTGGAGTGTCGGGGGTGGGTGAGGCTGGAGTGTCGGGGGTGGGTGAGGCTGGAGTGTCGGGGGTGGGTGAGGCTGGAGTGTCGGGGGGGGGGGGTGAGGCTGGAGTGTCGGGGGGGGGGGTGAGGCTGGAGTGTCGGGGGGGGGGTGAGGCTGGAGTGTCGGGGGTGGGTGAGGCTGGAGTGTCGGGGGGTGGGTGAGGCTGGAGTGTCGGGGGGGGGTGATGTACAGTGGGGGGGGGGGGAATTTATCCAGCCACCAATTGTACAAATTCTCCCTTTTAGAAAGACTATAGGTTCCTGTGAGTGACACCAGGGAGTCGCATTGTCTGTTTTTAATGAGCAGTGAAGTATTCTAGGTCCTTTGCTGATGCACATGAGGATAAAGCACATGTGTGGAGGTCTTGTAGGACCCCCTAAGGGAAGCTACAGGAGGCGGCGTGCCATCTGCATGGACGGCCCTCTCCATGTAGGAGCCCACCTGGGCCCGTGCAGTGATGTGTGACATATGCCACCAGGGCGCCCCCCGGGGGTAGGGCAGGAGAGACCTAAACATGTCCCGGCTGATGGGAGAAGAGCGGTAGCGGTCCCGGCTGACGGGAGAAGAGCGGTAGCGGTCCCGGCTGACGGGAGAAGAGCGCCAGCGGTCCCGGCTGACGGGAGAAGAGCGCCAGCGGTCCCGGGTGACGGGAGAAGAGCGGCAGAGGTCCCGGCTGACGGGAGAAGAGCGCCAACGGTCCCGGCTGACGGGAGAAGAGCGGTAGCGGTCCCGGCTGACGGGAGAAGAGCGGCAGAGGTCCCGGCTGACGGGAGAAGAGCGCCAACGGTCCCGGCTGACGGGAGAAGAGCGCCAGCGGTCCCGGCTGACGGGAGAAGAGCGCCAGAGGTCCCGGCTGACGGGAGAAGAGCGCCAGCGGTCCCGGGTGACGGGAGAAGAGCGCCAGCGGTCCCGGGTGACGGGAGAAGAGCGCCAGCGGTCCCGGGTGACGGGAGAAGAGCGGCAGAGGTCCCGGCTGACGGGAGAAGAGCGGCAACGGTCCCGGCTGACGGGAGAAGAGCGGCAGCGGTCCCGGCTGACGGGAGAAGAGCGGCAGCGGTCCCGGCTGACGGGAGAAGAGCGGCAGCGGTCCCGGCTGACGGGAGAAGAGCGGGAGCGGTCCCGGCTGACGGGAGAAGAGCGGCAGCGGTCCCGGCTGACGGGAGAAGAGCGGCAGCGGTCCCGGCTGACGGGAGAAGAGCGGGAGCGGTCCCGGCTGACGGGAGAAGAGCGGGAGCGGTCCCGGCTGACGGGAGAAGAGCGGGAGCGGTCCCGGCTGACGGGAGAAGAGCGGCAGCGGTCCCGGCTGACGGGAGAAGAGCGGCAGCGGTCCCGGCTGACGGGAGAAGAGCGGCAGCGGTCCCGGCTGACGGGAGAAGAGCGGCAGCGGTCCCGGCTGACGGGAGAAGAGCGGCAGCGGTCCCGGCTGACGGGAGAAGAGCGGCAGCGGTCCCGGCTGACGGGAGAAGAGCGGCAGCGGTCCCGGCTGACGGGAGAAGAGCGGCAGCGGTCCCGGCTGACGGGAGAAGAGCGGCAGCGGTCCCGGCTGACGGGAGAAGAGCGGCAGCGGTCCCCGGTGGCAAGGAACCTCCGGAGAATACATCAGCAGTGCTGGAGCGGAGGTTTCTCGACGACTTGTCTCGTGTCCAGCAAGACTGATAGAGACGGGTGGGATTATATCTGGGAAATGCTGGATTATTGGGAATAACAGGGAATTATAGAATGTGATATATTGTTACCCTGAGGACATAGAAGATACTTGTCTTCATGGGAGGAGTATCCAGTAGGGATGAATCCTATTACTCGACATTCTCCCCTACACCCCATATGTTATGGATAATAGGACTGTGGGCGGACAGGCAGTGGCAGATGAGTAATGGCCGCCGTGTCTGCACGGATACCAGGGTGCCGGACGTGTAGGAATCCTGGATAAGGCATGGAATCTGTAATGATGGGTGCATCCAGCAGATGTCTGCCAGGAGCAGGTGTGAGGAGCCCGGAGAACCATCTACATGGGGTCCATTACTAGTTCTCCATTCATAGAATTTCTGCCCCAGGGTCCGGGGATGTAACTGCATCCTTCAAGATTTGGGGGTGCCAGGGGGGGGTGGGGAAAGTTGTATTCACCCATCACTACTATTGGCCTGGAGAATTGGAGGGAATAAATGAATACATTTCGCCCCTCAGGCTCTGTTTGCACTCTTTGAGGGTCCCACCTCGAGGAGGAGTGGATGAATTGGGTTACGCCCCTGGAGTAAGTAGTCTGGCACAAGCTCTTAACCCATTGTACCCCGGCACGTTGTCATATGGGTCTCCTGAAGACACAAGATATGAGGCTGGTAGCGCCTAACATGGGAAAAGACTCCTCTTACCAGGGGTCCCCAGGCCCCCCACCTTCCATGGTATAATGTCACACCCTGCCACTAAAGTTGGGCATTAATACACAGTTAGGACATGGGCCCCACATTGAAGGGATAAAAACATGTAAACCGGACAATATCAGAGCGTCGCCTCATATTCCCTTGACTCCCGTCCACTCGACCGTCTACAAGAAACCTTCCCAACAAGAAAAAAGACAATCCAGCTCTGAGCCAAATCTAATACACGTGGCTCAAGGAGATAATTATGGGGGAACGACCCACAAAACAGATGACATTTGCTGTGGGTCAATTCACAAAAGAACCTGCCGGCACATTCAGCTGCTCGCAGAATTGGAGGGAAATTTGTGGAGGAACACAAGGACTTTTCTAGGGATTTGTGTATCTCGCCATCCCGCAATGTCCCAGATCAGAAAAGTCCCTGGCAAAGGAATATTATAGATAACCGGCTGAGCGAGCGGCGGCTATAAGCCGTCCACTCATCCACCCCTGCAGGAATAGAGAAGACGACAGACCGGTCACCATCCATTACCTGCCGCCTTCCTGGATAAGCCTTGGGGTAGACAATTATTTCTTTCTCTCACCTTCCGCTTGACCTGTACGAAGAAGCTCTGCGTCGCTGCAATTCAGGGGAGAAGTCTGAAAATATTGTGACTGTAGTATTTTCAAATCAAAGCTCTCCTGCCCGTCTGGCATACGGCAAAGTAGTGTCTCAATCCGAGAGGTTGCGGTGGGGCACCATTTGGAGGAGCTTTGGCAGGGACCCTATGGCCCCATTCCACCACGTATGCAGAGGTGTACGGGACCTCTGGAAGAAGCTCCCCGTGCCATCACTACACAGATTCAGCTGGTCTGTGGCCCTCAGCCCTCTTGGGTAGGGCCACAATGCTCAGATTATTTTGCCGGGACCTGTTCTCCGGGTCGTCGGCATTTTGGCACCAGGACTGTACAACAGTTCTCTAGGATTATCAGGAACTTCTGCCATTCTGTCACCCAAGTCAGTAGTGCGGGTTTCAGCCTGGGATACCCTCTCACTAAGGTTTTGAAGGTCCTGACGGAGTAGACAAACATCAACGCTCATTTAATCAATCCTGGTGGTCAGAGAGGTCTTGGCTTCTAGTATCGCTGTCAGGAGCGGTTGTGACACTTCCTTCAAAGTAGGAGCTTCTTCCACAGAGGTCGCAGAAGAGGAGACCGATACAGGAGAAGCTGCTGCAGAAGATCGTTCAGAGTTGGGCCCTACTGATTGAATCCGTGGGCGGATTGTTTCCTCTTATCGGCAGCTGACGAGGCCTTAGAGGGACCCATAATACGCCTGGGAGTGCTACCACAGGTTTTTCAGAAGGTACAGAATTTTGTCAGACTCCAAGGAGCACAGGATAAATTGCAGGATGATGGTGAGGAGCTGGAGGGGTGCTGCTGCTCACATCAACTAATAATCATGGGGCACCAGATGCATATAGGTGATAAATGACTCCTAATGACTCCGCTAACACTACTGACCTGATACTGGAGTATCAAAGTGTAGGGTTTGTCTGCCAGCAAGGGAACCGGGCACAGGGCACAGACTGGGAAGAGGAGCAGTCTGTCCTGATGGGTGTGTAATGGATGCCGGGATGGTACCTCTATGCCGGATAGTCCAGTATACAGGAGCAGCCTAAGAACAGGTAATATTACTGTGGAGCCTGGGACCCCTGATAACTATAGGTGGAGATCATTTATGGATAAATAATCCGTTAATCCTAGGGCCTAAGTGGGTTCCAAGCTGCGTGATTACCTCCAGCATTGCACTCAGGGGCGGTCGCGAGTCTTTAAAAAAAAAATAAGGTATCATCCACATTTAAAGTAAGTCTCCACCACCGTACCCACCGTCAGCCCTATAACGTTAGGTGAGACCCAAAGTTTTGCGGCTAGCGGTTCTACAGCAATAGCAAATAGGAGGGGGAGAGGGGCAGCCCTGACAGGGGGAGAACTGCACTAACCAAAACCGAGGCATCGAGGGAGGAAAACAACAGGCAAACCCAGACTATAAACTTCCTAGGGAAGCCAAACCGCTCCAACCAGCCAAAGCTGCTCCACCAAGTCAGAGGCCTAGGCCGCGTCCAGCGAGACCCAGAGCCTTGAGCCGGCATTGTCAGGTTCAGGAACGGCCCGCACAGGTTATGAGCGGTGAATTTACCTGAATCCTTTCTGATCAGGGCCTAGAATTGGTGGAATAACAGAGATGACTGTACATGCCAGGACTTTAGAATTTTTATACCCACCTGACAATAGGTGGGATCTTACCCTGGCTTGGGAATAACTACGATGCGTGCCTCAGTAATGGAGTCGGTGCCAGGAGGTTTAGCGTTAGGGAAGGTCGCTATTCCCTTGGTAATTTCTAGTTCGCTGATGGGGGGCCGCCAGGGCTGCCTTGACCTCAGGGGTGAATGAGGGGAGGGAAAAAGCCAAGGTAAACAGTGCTCTCCAGGCGAGTCCCCAGTGCGTATGTGGAAGAGTACAGGGAAGTGTAAATGTCGCATCAGCAACCCCTCCAGGGTCATGGAGTCACAGGTCGGGTCATGGACCACTGTAACAGAGTAGTGACTGTAAGGTTTTGTTTTGGTAGAGTGGGTGTGCTGCACGTCACCGAGAAACTGGAGAAGGCTCTAGTATCCAGGTGTAAATGGCCCGAGCATCCTCCACCTCCAAGCTCTCCACAAGGGCACCGAAAGGAGCCACCAGCCAGAGTCTGTCCAAGAACCTGTCCCAGACGTATTGAAGTCTCCCACCCACATTACAGGGACAGAGGAGGTCTCGCTGAAGAGCATAGATATTGGCCAGGATCAGGAGGCCCCAGTGTATGGATAATGACGCATCAGCCATTAGGATCTATGGTCGCACAAATATAGAGGCTCCCCTAGCGTTATAGGAGAAAACGGAGCGACCCAAAGGTCTGGTCCCCCTCCCATGTAGGGACATAATATCAAAACTATGATTCCTAAGATACCGGAGGAGCCGGGAGCACATCACTCTATCATTCACCCCCCTGACAATCCAAGAGACGATCCGTCGGTCTCCATTCACCATAACGTATTAGTAGAAAAGGGTATGACGGGCAGTAGGGCCCTGGGGTGTGGAGAGACATTGGTCACCCCCCCCCCCCCCCCCCCCATACACAGTCAACAAGACACCAGCTCCCGAGCTAAGCCTAAGACGGCTAAGCGGTGCACAAGATCAGTCGCTTTGGGGGGAGCGACTTCTAGTATCCCACCACGCTGAGACCTCTCTCTGGGTATCAAAGAACCGGGGTAGCAGGTAGCATACTGCTAATCGGACTGCTGCAGGCGGTTTTATGACATGCACATAGTGTGCTAGCTTCTTTATAGAAAAATCCGGTGACCTCCACATTGTCCACCCTTGGCTTACCCTGCTCCTCAGACAGAGAATGGCAGGTCGTAGCATTGTGTTCTTTGCACTGTGACATGGAGGAAATGTTGACCACCGTGTGCTGCTCTGCCCGGGAGGCTCTGTGAGCTGCTCAGGTGGGCACAGGGGCAGATATTCTTATTTACAGGGTAGCAGAAACTATTTGGACAAATGTGATATCCCACTATGAGTATTAAGCTGGGGTCATTGAATGTAAAGGGGCTAAACCGTCCCTATACAAGGTCTATGCTGTGGAGGGAGGTGATGGCACATAATCAAGTCCGCTTTCCATAGGAAGAAAAGATGGGTCCTGGTATATTCAGGCTGAATACAAAACACACCGCATGTTATTGTAATATGCACTATACATAACTGAGAGTGCACAATGGGATTATCACTCTATAGGGAGCTCTGACATAGATACTAACACCTCCTGCAGAAACTTCTCTCTCGCCCCCTTCCTGTGGGGTGATGTCTGCCAGTACGGGTACCATCATACTACTGATAGAGACGGGTCTCCTCTCGCACTCCATACACACTGGTAGGTGATTAGATTGTGAGCCCCGTGGGGACAGGGCCGCTCTGTGCAGCGCTGCGGCATCTGTGTGCACTATATAAATAATTATGTATTTCCCCCGGAGACACAAAACCTTCTCCCGTATTGACATGGGGCTAGCAGAATGATATCCTCCTCCATATGGAACGTACATTGGTCTGATCCTGCACCGGTGGAGGCAGATTCCTTCTCCTGTATCACAGACTACGTGTGGAGATGCACGTGTATCGCATCCACCCAAAACTACAAGACGAGACTAAAGTAGGAGGCTAAGGAGGGAAAGAAATAGGGCGGATACTTCCTCGCTGCTTCATATACACTTTATGGAAGTGACGCGTCCAACTCACTAATCACAGCTCTCAGCGAGCCCGCACACACCTACGAGATCTGCTCCTAGGGAAATACACTAAAACCATGCTACAATTTATCATCAAATACTATTCCCATGACCAGAGGCAGGCAAACCATTGGCGCTCACAGAATTGCCATATGGGTCACGGCTCACACGATGTTCAGCAGTTCAGTGAGGGCCGACTGTCACTGTTCAATTGCCAGGAGGAGTTTTTATGTTTCTAAATTAGGAGGCTAGGGCTGTGTAGGTGACCCAGCCGCCTGGTCCTCGGAGGAGAAGGCAGATGCTTCAGGCCTCTTAAAACAGTCTGAATTCTCCGCAGCCTCAGACCTTTTACCGCTGGGTGCTATGGGTAGCACTTAACCAACAGGGAGCGAGGTAAAAATCCAACAGGATATCAATGCATATGGGGGTCCCCTCTGGAGTGGTCCCACAGGTCAGCAAGACGGCAAACAGTGCAGGGAGGGGAGGAGGGTCGGGCCCAGGCGACCGAAACCTGCCAGGTCTAGCAACCATTCCACAGCGGCTATTGGGGGGGGGGGGGGGTGCTAAAGAGTGTGTAATGCGGCATGCAGGGAAGATTAGGCAGAGAGGGGTGCCGCAGGAGAATCAGCACTCACGGGAATGCAGCCAAGAGCAGCAGCGGTGTCCGGAGCTCACAGGAGATCTCCTCGGTGAGAACCAGGTCCAGAGTCCAGCACTGACACCATTTAGGCCCAGGCAGACCTCAATAAGGAGCCTAGCTGCCGGGACTCTGCGGTTGTGAGGGGATGATGATCTCCAGTGGTATGAAGTCTGGAACCTAGCCTCCTTCAGTCTGAGGAACGGAGCTCCGCTGCTAGACACGGCTCCAAATCTAGACCGGATATCCGGCCTGCAAGTAGGCCGCAGCCACAAAATTTTCTTGGATGCCCTTCTCAACGATACTCAGGAATGACCCCCTGTATAAGGATGTACATGTGGGACACGGGATGGATAGAAATACGTTATAGGCAGATGACTTGCTGTTATTTATGGCAGAACCGAGTCATTCTCTCGCCATAGCTATGGCCCACATTGAGAAATTTGGGGATTTCTCTGGTCTCTGCACACCTCGTTATCTGATGGATATGGTCTGGTTGGAGGGGACGCCATGCTGGGACTCCCCATCATGTATACCTTTAAATACCTGGGGACACGTCAGTCCCCCTGGGCAGAAATGTGCTCCCACTGGTAGATCTGCCAGAATAAATGTAGACTTTGGGGAGCCCTGACCCTTTCTGTAGCAAGGTTTTGTATCAATCTTATTAAACTGGTGGTGTTACCCAGGTGCCTCCACGCTCTGCAACATGTGGCAGTTCAGGTCCGCCAGATGGAAAGTATGATTCTATATACAGGGGCATCCAGCGCTAAACTGATCAATCCCGCAGCGGCCCAAGGTCCAGGCAGGAGCAGCGCTGCCGGATCAGCTGATATATATCCGGGATTGGCTGTTACCTCTATCATGTGGCACGCTATCTAGGGCTGGAGACCGTATTCTAGACGGCTCCTGCTCATTCACCAAATGGTCCCTGGCTGGCTAAAGCGATGTGGAGCCAAGAAGGTGGCGGCATTTAGAGACATAATCCTTGAGACTTCTTTATGGCACAGGAAATGGTTAAATTACCAGACTTGGGATGATGGGAGCCACATGGGGTCCTAACACCTATATGACGACTCCATTCATCGCTCCTTTCAGCAACTCCAACATAACATTCCCTATTCCAAGTTCTACCAATATCTCCGGGACCTGGGGTCCCCCGTGGTGTCCACCAACTATCCCATGATTGGGGCTCTCAGATCACAGGGTCTAATTTCTATGATTTACTCACACTTGGTTACAGCAAAGATGATTCATCAAGATGTCCCAGCCTTGCATAAATGGAAGACAATGATGCCCTGGAGGGAATGTATGAGCCGTGTCCGGAGTCTCCAATGGCGGTGTCGCTTCTGCCAATCCTATAATGATGCAGCTCTTTTACATTCACCTTACTCCAGCGAGATTGCACATAATGGGAGGAATCCCCATCCCGGCGAGCCTCGTACGCAGACTTCTGGCACAAGTTGTGGACAATCGTTATGGGATTTGGTAACATCCGGTTCCCGTGGCCCCTGAGATCTGCCTGTCGGACCCTGGCTGAGGAGCATGGCAGCATCATACACATTTCTGAGAGAATCCCTTCTTGGTAAGAAGGTGGATGACCCTCCATGTGGAGGAAACTAGTAACCTCCATCATTCCCTTATACCGCAGAGTAGGTAGGGGATGCCCAGATAAATGGGGAAAGTGGTGCGAATCGGCCTTGACGCAATCAGATGAATGCCAGGGACAATGGGAAGGATATGGGACAAGCGTGGACATAGAGATCTGCTGTACATCTAGTGGCCTATGCATTTATCATCCGCTTGTGCCTAGGTATTAATGTACCTAAAGCTGCTTGTAGTTGGTAAATGTTGTCTGCTGACAGAGTCTGCTGGTGTCCTGACTCTGTGCTCTGTTATATTTGTTGTCTATATTTGTTATATTTCTGTTTGTTATATTTTTATTTGTTATATCTCTGTTATATTTGTTGTTTGTGGTTCTGGGATTTCTGCAGGTCACTAGGTCCCCGTGTGGTTCTGGGATTTCCGCGGGTCACTAGGTCCCCGTGTGGTTCTGGGATTTCTGCGGGTCACTAGTTCCCGTGTGGTTCTGGGATTTCTGCGGGTCACTAGGTCCCGTGTGGTTCTGGGATTTCTGCGGGTCACTAGTTCCCGTGTGGTTCTGGGATTTCTGCGGGTCACTAGGTCCCGTGTGGTTCTGGGATTTCTGCGGGTCACTAGGTCCCGTGTGGTTCTGGGATTTCTGCGGGTCACTAGGTCCCGTGTGGTTCTGGGATTTCTGCGGGTCACTAGGTCCCGTGTGGTTCTGGGATTTCTGCAGGTCCCTAGGTCCCCGTGTGGTTCTGGGATTTCTGCAGGTCACTAGGTCCCCGTGTGGTTCTGGGATTTCTGCAGGTCACTAGGTCCCCGTGTGGTTCTGGGATTTCTGCAGGTCACTAGGTCCCCGTGTGGTTCTGGGAGTTCTGCAGGTCACTAGGTCCCCGTGTGGTTCTGGGATTTCTGCAGGTCACTAGGTCCCCGTGTGGTTCTGGGATTTCTGCAGGTCACTAGGTCCCCGTGTGGTTCTGGGAGTTCTGTAGGTCACTAGGTCCCCGTGTGGTTCTGGGATTTCTGCAGGTCACTAGGTCCCCGTGTGGTTCTGGGATTTCTGCAGGTCACTAGGTCCCCGTGTGGTTCTGGGATTTCTGCAGGTCACTAGGTCCCCGTGTGGTTCTGGGATTTCTGCAGGTCACTAGGTCCCCGTGTGGTTCTGGGAGTTCTGTAGGTCACTAGGTCCCGTGTGGTTCTGGGATTTCTGTAGGTCACTAGGTCCCCGTGTGGTTCTGGGATTTCTGTAGGTCACTAGGTCCAGTGTGGTTCTGGGATTTCTGCGGGTCGCTAGTTCCCGTGTGGTTCTGGGAGTTCTGCGGGTCACTAGGTCCAGTGTGGGGAGACGTTGAGATGTTCTGGATTTGTTCTGACATTTTGTCTGATAGTTGAGGTTCTGCCTGTGATGTGATTGCAGTGGGAGAACTTGTACAGTTGGTGTATACGGCTGTATACGGCGTGATGTGGGCGGAGCTGTGGAGGGGAGGAGTCTGGTAAGCGCTGAGCCGAGTGTGCGTGTCTGGGGCAGAGGAGATGGGATAGCTGCCAGCAGTGTTAGTGGGGCAGGGTCCGGGAGCCCCCCCCCCCCCCCCCCCCCCGCGCCTCGGCCTCAGTCTTCTCCCTTCCTCTCCTGCAGGCGACCTCTGACGGTTTCCTGATCTCGTCACTGAAGACGCCGGAGGAAATCTGTCAGGACGAGCGCGACCCCCTCATTCCTGGGAGATCACAGAGCAGGTAATGCAGGCCCAGGGGGTCCGAGGGGGCACAGCTTACAATAGGGGCTCCGTAGGGGCACAACTAAGATTAGGGGCTCAGGGGAGGGGAAGGTCGGGGCACATCTAAGATTAGGGGCTCAGTAGAGGGGATAGTCAGGGCACAGCTTAGATTAGGGGCTCAGTAGAGGGGATAGTCGGGGGCACATCTTAGATTAGGGGCTCAGTAGAGGGGATAGTCAGGGCACAGCTTAGATTAGGGGCTTAGTAGAGGGGACAGTCAGGGCACAGCTTAGATTAGGGGCTCAGTAGAGGGGGATAGTCGGGGCACAGCTTAGATTAGGGGCTCAGTAGAGGGGATAGTCAGGGGCACATCTTAGATTAGGGACTCGGTAGAGGGGATAGTCGGGGGCACATCTTAGATTAGGGGCTCAGTAGAGGGGATAGTCAGGGGCACATCTTAGATTAGGGGCTCAGTAGAGGGGATAGTCGGGAGCACATCTTAGATTAGGGGCTCAGTAGAGGGGATATTCGGGGGCACAGCTTAGATTAGGGGCTCAGTAGAGGGGATAGTCAGGGCACAGCTTAGATTAGGGGCTCAGTAGAGGGGATAGTCAGGGGCACATCTTAGATTAGGGGCTCAGTAGAGGGGATAGTCAGAGCACATCTAAGATTAGGGGCTCAGTAGAGGGGGAGGTCGGGGCACATCTTAGATTAGGGGCTCAGTAGAGGGGGAGGTCGGGGCACATCTTAAATTAGGGGCTCATTAGAGGGGATAGTCGGGGGCACATCTTAGATTAGGGGCTCAGTAGAGGGGGAGGTCGGGGCACATCTTAGATTAGGGGCTCAGTAGAGGGGGAGGTCGGGGCACATCTTAAATTAGGGGCTCATTAGAGGGGATAGTCGGGGGCACATCTTAGATTAGGGGCTCAGTAGAGGAGATAGTCGGGGCACATCTTAGATTAGGGGCTCAGTAGAGGGGGAGGTCGGGGCACAGCTTAGATTAGGGGCTCAGTAGAGGGGATAGTCGGGGGCACATCTTAGATTAGGGGCTCAGTAGAGGAGATAGTCGGGGCACATCTAAGATTAGGGGCTCAGTAGAGGGGATAGTCAGGGGCACATCTTAGATTAGGGGCTCAGTAGAGGGGAGGGTCAGGGGCACAGCTTAGATTAGGGGCTCAGTAAAGGGGGAGGTCGGGGCACATCTAAGATTAGGGGCTCAGTAGAGGGGGAGGTCGGGGCACATCTAAGATTAGGGGCTCAGTAGAGGGGGAGGTCGGGGCACATCTTATATTAGGGGCTCAGTAGAGGGGATAGTCAGGGGCACATCTTAAATTAGGGGCTCAGTAGAGGGGATATTCGGGGGCACAGCTTAGATTAGGGGCTCAGTAGAGGGTCGGGGGCACATCTTAGATTAGGGGCTCAGTAGAGTGAGGGTCGGGGGCACATCTAAGATTAGGGGCTCATTAGAGGGGATAGTCGGGGGCACATCTTAGATTAGGGACTCAGTAGAGGGCAGGGGGCACAGTTTGGATAAGGGGCTCAGTTGAGAGGTGGGTACAGCCTCGGTCCTGGGTTTGGGGGCTCCATACAGTTGAGGTTGTGCTCTTCATAGATGTTCTCTCTTCTCATCCAGTCCTGGAGACATGGAGGTGACGGGCCGCGCCTTCGTCACCCACGCCCTAATCGCCCTCTTCGGGATGGGATCCTGGGTGTCTGTTAACTCGTTATGGGTGGAGCTTCCTGTTGTTGTGAAGGTGCTGCCAGAAGGTGAGTGAGAAGACCTGTGTCCCCATCCCCCACACAGCCCCCCCGTGGACCCATCCCCCACGCAGCCCCCCCGTGGACCCATCCCCCACGCAGCCCCCCCCCCCCCGTGGACCCATCCCCCACGCAGCCCCCCTGGACCCATCCCCCACTCAGCCCCCCTGGACCCATCCCCCACACTGCCCCCTGACCAGCTGCCTCCAGATCAGCAGGGTCCCAGCTTCCTACATCTCCTCAGTGGATATTGGGACTCCCTGCATCACGGCTCAGTCTTCAGGCTGTGATTTCACTACAACTCCACTAGATGGCAGCATGACACAGGGCTCTGATGAGGGAATCATCTCTCCCATCAAGTTTTCTCCTCATTTTTACACGTTTCCCTCATACGCTGGATCTCCTCATACCTCTGTGACCTGTCCCTCTCCTGGATCTCCTCATACCTCTGTGACCTGGATCTCCTCATACCTCTGTGACCTGTCCCTCTCCTGGATCTCCTCATACCTCTGTGACCTGTCCCTCTCCTGGATCTCCTCATACCTCTGTGACCTGGATCTCCTCATACCTCTGTGACCTGTCCCTCTCCTGGATCTCCTCATACCTCTGTGACCTGTCCCCCTCCTGGATCTCCTCATACCTCTGTGACCTGTCCCTCTCCTGGATCTCCTCATACCTCTGTGACCTGTCCCTCTCCTGGATCTCCTCATACCTCTGTGACCTGTCCCTCTCCTGGATCTCCTCATACCTCTGTGACCTGTCCCTCTCCGGGATCTCCTCATACCTCTGTGACCTGTCCCTCTCCGGGATCTCCTCATACCTCTGTGACCTGTCCCTCTCCGGGATCTCCTCATACCTCTGTGACCTGTCCCTCTCCGGGATCTCCTCATACCTCTGTGACCTGTCCCTCTCCGGGATCTCCTCATACCTCTCTGACCTGTCCCTCTCCTGGATCTCCTCATACCTCTGTGACCTGTCCCTCTCCGGGATCTCCTCATACCTCTGTGACTTGTCCCTCTCCTGGATCTCCTCATACCTCTGTGACCTGTCCCTCTCCGGGATCTCCTCATACCTCTGTGACCTGTCCCTCTCCGGGATCTCCTCATACCTCTGTGCAGGTTTAGCAGTGTGAAGCTGGAGAAACTTATCAAATGTGGTGAAAATGGTGAAAAACCACATTTGCGTCACTTTCTTGTGGTCGCAGTTTTTACAAATTTCACCATCTGCTACAAGTGACGCGTCCGCTTTATTTTTTTTCCGGTGCAATCGCGGTTTTATTGCGCTTTAATGCATTTTCAAAAATGTTCACTATTTGTACAAAAAATTTTTTTCCATCTTCTGGCGCTAATAACTTTTTCATACTCCCTGGGGGAGGAGCTGGGGGAGGAGTCATAGTTTGCGAGACGAGCCGACGCTTTTATGATAGTGTAAAAATCTTGTTTCGGAGGTTTGGGCACCATTTCCTATTTGGAGGTCACTGCCGGCAATAACTGCTTTTATATTCTGATAAATCAGACACTTTGGGGCGCGGCGACATCTAACGTGTTTGTGATTTTTTTTACTGTTTATTACGTTTTTTATATCAGTTCTAGGGAAATGGTGAGATTTTAATTTTTAAATAATTTTTTTTTTTTTTTTTTTTTGCAAATCTTATTTACTGAATAGTTTTTAAATTTACAAGTACAAACACAAACCCCTCCCCCCCTCGCTTAGACCCCCCCTCGCTTAGACCCCCCCCTCGCTTAGATTCCCCCCCCTCGCTTAGACACCCCCCACTATTGCTTAGACACCCCCCACCATTGCTTAGACACCCCCCACCATTGCTTAGACACCCCCCACCATTGCTTAGACACCCCCCCACCATTGCTTAGACACCCCCCCACCATTGCTTAGACACCCCCCCATCGCTTAGACACCCCCCCATCGCTTAGACACCCCCCACCATTGCTTAGACACCCCCCACCATTGCTTAGACACCCCCCACCATTGCTTAGACACCCCCCCACCATTGCTTAGACACCCCCCCCCATTGCTTAGACACCCCCCCACCATTGCTTAGACACCCCCCCACCATTGCTTAGACACCCCCCCACCATTGCTTAGACACCCCCCCACCATTGCTTAGACACCCCCCCACCATTGCTTAGACACCCCCCCACCATCGCTTAGACACCCCCCCACCATTGCTTAGACACCCCCCACCATTGCTTAGACACCCCCCACCATTGCTTAGACACCCCCCACCATTGCTTAGACACCCCCCACCATTGCTTAGACACCCCCCACCATTGCTTAGACACCCCCCCACCATTGCTTAGACACCCCCCCACCATTGCTTAGACACCCCCCACCATTGATTAGACACCCCCCCACCATTGCTTAGACACCCCCCACCATTGCTTAGACACCCCCCACCATTGCTTAGACACCCCCCACCATTGCTTAGACACCCCCCCACCATTGCTTAGACACCCCCCCACCATCGCTTAGACACCCCCCCACCATTGCTTAGACACCCCCCCACCATTGCTTAGACACCCCCCACCATTGATTAGACACCCCCCCACCATTGCTTAGACACCCCCCACCATTGCTTAGACACCCCCCACCATTGCTTAGATACCCCCCACCATTGCTTAGACACCTCCCACCATTGCTTAGACACCCCCCACCATCGCTTAGACACCCCCCCACCATTGCTTAGACACCCCCCCACCATCGCTTAGACACCCCCCACCATCGCTTAGACACCCCCCACCATCGCTTAGACACCCCCCACCATCGCTTAGACACCCCCCCACCATTGCTTAGACACCCCCCACCATCGCTTAGACACCCCCCCACCATTGCTTAGACACCCCCCACCATTGCTTAGACACCCCCCCACCATTGCTTAGACACCCCCCACCATTGCTTAGACACCCCCCACCATTGCTTAGACACCCCCCACCATCGCTTAGACCCCCCCCACCATTGCTTAGACACCCCCCACCATTGCTTAGACACCCCCCCACCATTCCTTAGACACCCCCCCACCATTCCTTAGACACCCCCCCACCATTGCTTAGACACCCCCCACCATTGCTTAGACACCCCCCACCATCGCTTAGACACCCCCCACCATTGCTTAGACCCCCCCCCCTCACTTTAATAACAGCAGCGATGCATTACAGACACTGCGACCACCACGAGCGGAGGGACGTCCAGCAGTGTCCAGCCGGGGGCCACATAACTCACATCCAGCGCTGGCAGCGCACAGATCCATATAATAATCATTTCTATGGGTTTTATCCCATACATGGACACTGATATCCCCAGGGTCTGGGCCTCATCCACATCCCCCACCCCCACTAGACCCAATACACGGGGTGGGAATAGCCAGTGGGACTACGACAAATACTCTCCAAACCAGGTCCAGCATTAATTGTCCTCAGCCTCCCGGGGCAGTCCTCACAGTCCATGGATTAGATAGAGCCGCGAGAGGCACGGATAGCGCCTCCTCCTCCGTATCACTGAGCTCCTGTCCTGATGCCCCTCCCCTCTACAGGACCCCTCTGGTCCTTCTACCTCCACCCGACTGGGATCCCTCCACAGTGGAGTAATCGGCACTTCCCCCCAAATGCAATAATTGTTTGACTTTCTGCCGCACTCCCCTGCGGGCCGGACCCCCCTGTGTGCTGACAGTACTGTGTATAGCAGGACCCCATCCCTTAGGTACTGCACCGACCACGGACAGTGGGAGCCGTCCTGTCCAATAATGGCTGAACATTAAGGGTCACAAAGTCCCCGGGGATAATTACATTTGGAGACGATTAGAATTTGCAGAACAGCCGGGCGAGTCTCCTCTTCAGTAAGACTGATAGGTCCGTCACCGCTGGGCGGGGGGCTGGAGGAGCCCGCCAAGCAGTGCCAGGGGCTCTAGTGCCAGGGCGAGGAGGCAGGGTCAGCAGGCAGCCCTGGCTAGCCCCTCTTTCTACATGGAAAGGTTCAGAGAGCGGGCCCTAATGCCAGCCCTAGAATTTCTATCTCAGAATCTCAGAAATCCCATCTTCCTGACAACTGCCCATAGGAAAGGCCATTGGTCACTATAGACCTCACAGGGGGCATCTGATGGAAGTGTCGCCCTCGTGCCTTCCCCCTCCTGCTGCAGGATTAATGGTTGTGTCTCCCCCGGGTAACGCCTAATCCAGCATAACTGCGATCCGCCTATTGTCCGGCACTGATCCTTCCCCGGTTTAGGATATATCAGTGGCCTCTCCCATAGGATCTGGCACCTGACCATCCTCCTCGCCAGGTCTGATGACCTCCACGAGTTGTGGTAAACCTCACCAGGATCTGGGCCCGGGGCAGGATTGCAATGCTATGGGGCCTCCTCCTCTGGGACTATCTCCTGCTCCGTGCAGGTGACCCTGGATATGGGATGACGCCCTCTGGGCCCTGATAACTGCAGCTAAAAGTTTACCCCTGCCCCCCCCCCCCCCCCAAAATAAAATACCCTCTGCTTCTCCCCATATCATGGTGTGGGCCTGTGATAGACCCCGGGCCCAGCTCTCTCCGATCCCTCTACATCTCTCCTGCACTCTCTCTCGGACGTGTATTCCCAATGACTGCAGGACGTCCCGGAACTCGTCTATTAATAGTATTGTGTCTGACATCCTCCTCCGCGTCCCTAATACATGCAGCCAAAACGGATCTATACCTCCACATGTCCGCGAATCCGACCTCCGCTATCAGCCCTGGAATATCCGGACAATTCTGTGCTACTTGTCATAGTGCGGATTATGTGGTGATAGTGAGATATAATAATTACTGTACAGTGAGGGGCAGAATCTATAATCCACTATCAGCCCTGGAATATCCGGACAATTCTGTGCTACTTGTCATAGTGCGGATTATGTGGTGATAGTGAGATATAATAATTACTGTACAGTGAGGGGAGAATCTATAATCCGCTATCAGCCCTGGAATATCCGGACAATTCTGTGCTACTTGTCATAGTGCGGATTATGTGGTGATAGTGAGATATAATAATTACTGTACAGTGAGAGGAGAATCTATAATCCACTATCAGCCCTGGAATATCCGGACAATTCTGTGCTACTTGTCATAGTGCGGATTATGTGGTGATAGTGAGATATAATAATTACTGTACAGTGAGAGGAGAATCTATAATCCACTATCAGCCCTGGAATATCCGGACAATTCTGTGCTACTTGTCATAGTGCGGATTATGTGGTGATAGTGAGATATAATAATTACTGTACAGTGAGGGGAGAATCTATAATCCGCTATCAGCCCCTGGAATATCCGGACAATTCTGTGCTACTTGTCATAGTGCGGATTATGTGGTGATAGTGAGATATAATAATTACTGTACAGTGAGGGGAGAATCTATAATCCGCTATCAGCCCTGGAATATCCGGACAATTCTGTGCTACTTGTCATAGTGCGGATTATGTGGTGATAGTGAGATATAATAATTACTGTACAGTGAGGGGAGAATCTATAATCCACTATCAGCCCTGGAATATCCGGACAATTCTGTGCTACTTGTCATAGTGCGGATTATGTGGTGATAGTGAGATATAATAATTACTGTACAGTGAGGGGAGAATCTATAATCCACTATCAGCCCTGGAATATCCGGACAATTCTGTGCTACTTGTCATAGTGCGGATTATGTGGTGATAGTGAGATATAATAATTACTGTACAGTGAGGGGAGAATCTATAATCCACTATCAGCCCTGGAATATCCGGACAATTCTGTGCTACTTGTCATAGTGCGGATTATGTGGTGATAGTGAGATATAATAATTACTGTACAGTGAGGGGGAGAATCTATAATCCACTATCAGCCCTGGAATATCCGGACAATTCTGTGCTACTTGTCATAGTGCGGATTATGTGGTGATAGTGAGATATAATAATTACTGTACAGTGAGAGGAGAATCTATAATCCACTATCAGCCCTGGAATATCCGGACAATTCTGTGCTACTTGTCATAGTGCGGATTATGTGGTGATAGTGAGATATAATAATTACTGTACAGTGAGGGGAGAATCTATAATCCGCTATCAGCCCTGGAATATCCGGACAATTCTGTGCTACTTGTCATAGTGCGGATTATGTGGTGATAGTGAGATATAATAATTACTGTACAGTGAGAGGAGAATCTATAATCCACTATCAGCCCTGGGATATCCGGACAATTCTGTGCTACTTGTCATAGTGCGGATTATGTGGTGATAGTGAGATATAATAATTACTGTACAGTGAGGGGCAGAATCTATAATCCACTATCAGCCCTGGAATATCCGGACAATTCTGTGCTACTTGTCATAGTGCGGATTATGTGGTGATAGTGAGATATAATAATTACTGTACAGTGAGGAGAGAATCTATAATCCACTATCAGCCCTGGGAATATCCGGACAATTCTGTGCTACTTGTCATAGTGCGGATTATGTGGTGATAGTGAGATATAATAATTACTGTACAGTGAGAGGAGAATCTATAATCCGCTATCAGCCCTGGAATATCCGGACAATTCTGTGCTACTTGTCATAGTGCGGATTATGTGGTGATAGTGAGATATAATAATTACTGTACAGTGAGAGGAGAATCTATAATCCACTATCAGCCCTGGGATATCCGGACAATTCTGTGCTACTTGTCATAGTGCGGATTATGTGGTGATAGTGAGATATAATAATTACTGTACAGTGAGGGGCAGAATCTATAATCCGCTATCAGCCCTGGAATATCCGGACAATTCTGTGCTACTTGTCATAGTGCGGATTATGTGGTGATAGTGAGATATAATAATTACTGTACAGTGAGGGGAGAATCTATAATCCACTATCAGCCCTGGGAATATCCGGACAATTCTGTGCTACTTGTCATAGTGCGGATTATGTGGTGATAGTGAGATATAATAATTACTGTACAGTGAGGGGAGAATCTATAATCCGCTATCAGCCCTGGAATATCCGGACAATTCTGTGCTACTTGTCATAGTGCGGATTATGTGGTGATAGTGAGATATAATAATTACTGTACAGTGAGAGGAGAATCTATAATCCACTATCAGCCCTGGAATATCCGGACAATTCTGTGCTACTTGTCATAGTGCGGATTATGTGGTGATAGTGAGATATAATAATTACTGTACAGTGAGGGGCAGAATCTATAATCCGCTATCAGCCCTGGAATATCCGGACAATTCTGTGCTACTTGTCATAGTGCGGATTATGTGGTGATAGTGAGATATAATAATTACTGTACAGTGAGGGGCAGAATCTATAATCCACTATCAGCCCTGGAATATCCGGACAATTCTGTGCTACTTGTCATAGTGCGGATTATGTGGTGATAGTGAGATATAATAATTACTGTACAGTGAGGGGAGAATCTATAATCCACTATCAGCCCTGGAATATCCGGACAATTCTGTGCTACTTGTCATAGTGCGGATTATGTGGTGATAGTGAGATATAATAATTACTGTACAGTGAGGGGCAGAATCTATAATCCGCTATCAGCCCTGGAATATCCGGACAATTCTGTGCTACTTGTCATAGTGCGGATTATGTGGTGATAGTGAGATATAATAATTACTGTACAGTGAGGGGCAGAATCTATAATCCGCTATCAGCCCTGGAATATCCGGACAATTCTGTGCTACTTGTCATAGTGCGGATTATGTGGTGATAGTGAGATATAATAATTACTGTACAGTGAGGGGAGAATCTATAATCCACTATCAGCCCTGGAATATCCGGACAATTCTGTGCTACTTGTCATAGTGCGGATTATGTGGTGATAGTGAGATATAATAATTACTGTACAGTGAGGGGAGAATCAATAATCCACTATCAGCCCTGGAATATCCGGACAATTCTGTGCTACTTGTCATAGTGCGGATTATGTGGTGATAGTGAGATATAATAATTACTGTACAGTGAGGGGAGAATCTATAATCCACTATCAGCCCTGGGAATATCCGGACAATTCTGTGCTACTTGTCATAGTGCGGATTATGTGGTGATAGTGAGATATAATAATTACTGTACAGTGAGAGGAGAATCTATAATCCGCTATCAGCCCTGGAATATCCGGACAATTCTGTGCTACTTGTCATAGTGCGGATTATGTGGTGATAGTGAGATATAATAATTACTGTACAGTGAGGAGAATCTATAATCCACTATCAGCCCTGGAATATCCGGACAATTCTGTGCTACTTGTCATAGTGCGGATTATGTGGTGATAGTGAGATATAATAATTACTGTACAGTGAGAGGAGAATCTATAATCCACTATCAGTCCTGGGAATATCCGGACAATTCTGTGCTACTTGTCATAGTGCGGATTATGTGGTGATAGTGAGATATAATAATTACTGTACAGTGAGAGGAGAATCTATAATCCGCTATCAGCCCTGGAATATCCGGACAATTCTGTGCTACTTGTCATAGTGCGGATTATGTGGTGATAGTGAGATATAATAATTACTGTACAGTGAGGGGCAGAATCTATAATCCACTATCAGCCCTGGAATATCCGGACAATTCTGTGCTACTTGTCATAGTGCGGATTATGTGGTGATAGTGAGATATAATAATTACTGTACAGTGAGAGGAGAATCTATAATCCACTATCAGCCCTGGAATATCCGGACAATTCTGTGCTACTTGTCATAGTGCGGATTATGTGGTGATAGTGAGATATAATAATTACTGTACAGTGAGGGGAGAATCTATAATCCGCTATCAGCCCTGGAATATCCGGACAATTCTGTGCTACTTGTCATAGTGCGGATTATGTGGTGATAGTGAGATATAATAATTACTGTACAGTGAGAGGAGAATCTATAATCCACTATCAGCCCTGGGATATCCGGACAATTCTGTGCTACTTGTCATAGTGCGGATTATGTGGTGATAGTGAGATATAATAATTACTGTACAGTGAGGGGCAGAATCTATAATCCACTATCAGCCTGGAATATCCGGACAATTCTGTGCTACTTGTCATAGTGCGGATTATGTGGTGATAGTGAGATATAATAATTACTGTACAGTGAGAGGAGAATCTATAATCCACTATCAGCCCTGGGAATATCCGGACAATTCTGTGCTACTTGTCATAGTGCGGATTATGTGGTGATAGTGAGATATAATAATTACTGTACAGTGAGGGGAAGAATCTATAATCCGCTATCAGCCCTGGAATATCCGGACAATTCTGTGCTACTTGTCATAGTGCGGATTATGTGGTGATAGTGAGATATAATAATTACTGTACAGTGAGGAGAATCTATAATCCACTATCAGCCCTGGAATATCCGGACAATTCTGTGCTACTTGTCATAGTGCGGATTATGTGGTGATAGTGAGATATAATAATTACTGTACAGTGAGGGGAGAATCTATAATCCACTATCAGCCCTGGGAATATCCGGACAATTCTGTGCTACTTGTCATAGTGCGGATTATGTGGTGATAGTGAGATATAATAATTACTGTACAGTGAGGGGAGAATCTATAATCCACTATCAGCCCTGGAATATCCGGACAATTCTGTGCTACTTGTCATAGTGCGGATTATGTGGTGATAGTGAGATATAATAATTACTGTACAGTGAGGGGAGAATATATAATCCACTATCAGCCCTGGAATATCCGGACAATTCTGTGCTACTTGTCATAGTGCGGATTATGTGGTGATAGTGAGATATAATAATTACTGTACAGTGAGGGGAGAATATATAATCCACTATCAGCCCTGGAATATCCGGACAATTCTGTGCTACTTGTCATAGTGCGGATTATGTGGTGATAGTGAGATATAATAATTACTGTACAGTGAGGGGAGAATCTATAATCCACTATCAGCCCTGGGAATATCCGGACAATTCCTGTGCTACTTGTCATAGTGCGGATTATGTGGTGATAGTGAGATATAATAATTACTGTACAGTGAGGGGAGAATCTATAATCCGCTATCAGCCCTGGAATATCCGGACAATTTCTGTGCTACTTGTCATAGTGCGGATTATGTGGTGATAGTGAGATATAATAATTACTGTACAGTGAGAGGGAGAATCTATAATCCACTATCAGCCCTGGAATATCCGGACAATTCTGTGCTACTTGTCATAGTGCGGATTATGTGGTGATAGTGAGATATAATAATTACTGTACAGTGAGGGGCAGAATCTATAATCCGCTATCAGCCCTGGAATATCCGGACAATTCTGTGCTACTTGTCATAGTGCGGATTATGTGGTGATAGTGAGATATAATAATTACTGTACAGTGAGAGGGAGAATCTATAATCCACTATCAGCCCTGGAATATCCGGACAATTCTGTGCTACTTGTCATAGTGCGGATTATGTGGTGATAGTGAGATATAATAATTACTGTACAGTGAGGGGAGAATCTATAATCCACTATCAGCCCTGGAATATCCGGACAATTCTGTGCTACTTGTCATAGTGCGGATTATGTGGTGATAGTGAGATATAATAATTACTGTACAGTGAGGGGCAGAATCTATAATCCACTATCAGCCCTGGAATATCCGGACAATTCTGTGCTACTTGTCATAGTGCGGATTATGTGGTGATAGTGAGATATAATAATTACTGTACAGTGAGGGGAGAATCTATAATCCACTATCAGCCCTGGAATATCCGGACAATTCTGTGCTACTTGTCATAGTGCGGATTATGTGGTGATAGTGAGATATAATAATTACTGTACAGTGAGGGGCAGAATCTATAATCCGCTATCAGCCCTGGAATATCCGGACAATTCTGTGCTACTTGTCATAGTGCGGATTATGTGGTGATAGTGAGATATAATAATTACTGTACAGTGAGGGGCAGAATCTATAATCCGCTATCAGCCCTGGAATATCCGGACAATTCTGTGCTACTTGTCATAGTGCGGATTATGTGGTGATAGTGAGATATAATAATTACTGTACAGTGAGGGGAGAATCTATAATCCACTATCAGCCCTGGAATATCCGGACAATTCTGTGCTACTTGTCATAGTGCGGATTATGTGGTGATAGTGAGATATAATAATTACTGTACAGTGAGGGAGAATCTATAATCCGCTATCAGCCCTGGGAATATCCGGACAATTCTGTGCTACTTGTCATAGTGCGGATTATGTGGTGATAGTGAGATATAATAATTACTGTACAGTGAGGGAGAATCTATAATCCGCTATCAGCCCTGGAATATCCGGACAATTCTGTGCTACTTGTCATAGTGCGGATTATGTGGTGATAGTGAGATATAATAATTACTGTACAGTGAGGGGAGAATCTATAATCCACTATCAGCCCTGGAATATCCGGACAATTCTGTGCTACTTGTCATAGTGCGGATTATGTGGTGATAGTGAGATATAATAATTACTGTACAGTGAGGGGAGAATCTATAATCCACTATCAGCCCTGGAATATCCGGACAATTCTGTGCTACTTGTCATAGTGCGGATTATGTGGTGATAGTGAGATATAATAATTACTGTACAGTGAGAGGAGAATCTATAATCCACTATCAGCCCTGGGAATATCCGGACAATTCTGTGCTACTTGTCATAGTGCGGATTATGTGGTGATAGTGAGATATAATAATTACTGTACAGTGAGGGAGAATCTATAATCCGCTATCAGCCCTGGAATATCCGGACAATTCTGTGCTACTTGTCATAGTGCGGATTATGTGGTGATAGTGAGATATAATAATTACTGTACAGTGAGAGGAGAATCTATAATCCACTATCAGCCCTGGAATATCCGGACAATTCTGTGCTACTTGTCATAGTGCGGATTATGTGGTGATAGTGAGATATAATAATTACTGTACAGTGAGGGGAGAATCTATAATCCGCTATCAGCCCTGGAATATCCGGACAATTCTGTGCTACTTGTCATAGTGCGGATTATGTGGTGATAGTGAGATATAATAATTTCTGTACAGTGAGAGGAGAATCTATAATCCACTATCAGCCCTGGAATATCCGGACAATTCTGTGCTACTTGTCATAGTGCGGATTATGTGGTGATAGTGAGATATAATAATTACTGTACAGTGAGGGGAGAATCTATAATCCACTATCAGCCCTGGAATATCCGGACAATTCTGTGCTACTTGTCATAGTGCGGATTATGTGGTGATAGTGAGATATAATAATTACTGTACAGTGAGGGGAGAATCTATAATCCACTATCAGCCCTGGAATATCCGGACAATTCTCTGCTACTTGTCATAGTGCGGATTATGTGGTGATAGTGAGATATAATAATTACTGTACAGTGAGGGGAGAATCTATAATCCGCTATCAGCCCTGGGATATCCGGACAATTCTGTGCTACTTGTCATAGTGCGGATTATGTGGTGATAGTGAGATATAATAATTACTGTACAGTGAGAGGAGAATCTATAATCCGCTATCAGCCCTGGAATATCCGGACAATTCTGTGCTACTTGTCATAGTGCGGATAATGTGGTGATAGTGAGATATAATAATTACTGTACAGCTGAGGGGAGAATCTCATAATCCACTATCAGCCCTGGAA